>NW_026866028.1:0-47074 GCF_026571515.1 Ruditapes philippinarum | reverse complement strand
TCTTTAGATATATCGTTTAAATAACAATAATTATCTTTTAAAACTTCATTAAATGCCGTTTTATTGTTAAAAAAACATTTCTAGAACATTAAAATTTTAGGCCGCCAGGCCGCTAGGCCGCTAGGCCGCCAACTTCACGCCGCTAGGCCGCCAGGCCGCTAGGCCGCCAACTTCACGCCGCCAGGCCGTTAGGCCGCCAGGCCGCCAACTTCACGCCGCCAGGCCGCCAGGCCGCCAGGCCGCCAACTTCACACATCTAATTCAGCAAAGGTTTTAACGTTCTTTATTTAACTATTACATATCTAAATGTTGAAATCCGCTAAAGCCTTAAACAAACTCTTGGTAAGTAAACTTGTAACAATTGACAATCTATTTTAAGAAAATTTCTACGGACTCGCATGTCATTTCATAACTTAAAATTGTTTTTATTAATACTCGTAAACTTGAAATATAATTATAATATATTTAGCAAAATACTGCAGTGTTTATCTTAAAAACTGATAATTTGTTAAGTTAAACTTGGCAAATATTATAGACTATTTAACAATACTATATAATTGTAATACTTAAATAAATTATCTTTACGCTGGTCAATGTTCTTCACATTATTAATTAGTTTGCATGGCAACAAAATGTTAAAGTACACTTAGCAATAAACAGACTTATATTACGCTGGTAATTTATAAAAGGTATGTTTTGTCTAACGATAGAAAGCGACTATGGCAAAAACACAATTTAATCTTAGCGAAATGTCAGGTAAGAATTTATTAAGATTTTATTGAATTTTTTTCTCTTTGAAATGTAATGCTTGAATCATTGCACGCCAGCGTTCTTCTATTAAGATTAAGTTTTTCTAAAATTTCTTTCAGAATAGTAATAATAATTCAGGTGATATAACATGTATAATTCAGAATTATAAAAGGTACTTGAGTGAAAGTAATTTAACCTTGAAAATATCTTATTTACAACATATTTATATTTATGTATTGCATAAGGTTGTGTCAGTTTAATAGTCAAACTTTCGATGTTTACTTAAACACTCTGAAAAGGATGTGTTTAAAGAATTTATGAAGAAATGTTAATATTTGCCAAACATTTATTTCTAATAATTATATGGATTATATTCATAGTAAGGTCTGTCTGACATAATGTATCAAACTCTTATTTAAACTACATCTCTGAAAAATTCATTATTTTGCTTTAACTTATGACATACATGTATTATATAAGCTTTATATTCCATTTTTTTCATCGTGCAATACAACAGCAAGGGTATTACTATGCACATATCTTAACCTTCGGCTGTAAAATCACGTGAATTACTCTGTTTGCCTAAACCAATGAGTTGCATGTTGTTTTTTCAATGGTTTAAAGGGATATTCAGGCAAAATAATGACAAAAATATTAAAATGACTTTATGTACTCAAATTTCATGAAGTTTCAGCATGAATTTCTGTTTAAATTCTAAATATTATGGGTTTGAAGCGTCAATATATCTATATATGTTGAACACAATTACGACCCGAATAGAATCACCAAATAGTTTTAAAACACGTCACATGACTTGAACAAACCCTTGAAGTTACAATAACAGATATTATTATGGATAGTGTATGATTGAATCAAGCATAAGTCATTCATTTGACATGTTCTTTAACGTTTCCAGAGTTCATTTTGACATTTATTGTGAAATCCTTGAGCTCTAACCTGACCCACGCGGGGCAAGTTAGCAAACCACCATTTTATTCTTTATATGGAAAAAAAAGTTTCGTTCCTTTGACTGTCTCATATATTCATTTTGAGGGTATTTACAGAATAATGACTGAAAAACTCAAAACTAAGAAATGAAAATTTTTCCTGTGTATCCCTTTAAATATAAAATTTAATGATTCAAATATAACTGCACGCAAAACAATGTCCCTGGGGTCAACTATTTAATTCTTGTTTAAAAGGCGTATGTCTTGAGGATGGTGGAAGTCTTTACATATATAACAACAATTGCAAAATTAATATAACTTTCATATCAGGCACAGTTATCGTTTTGTACGAACACGTCTCTAAAGGAAATGTATTTATATATGACAAACTGATTTCTATCCTGATACACAATTGTTAGGCGAATGTCTTTTACGTATATGCACATTCTTCTTATCATTGTGACAGATGATTAGTCACATCATGCAAGAAATGCCGAAATTGTTAATAGACTTACCTCTTGACTGTGTACTATGAAATGTCATACACAAGATGTATTGGTTATAGGCATGCCACATTGAGAACTACTTTTGACATACTGTTAGCAAGTTTGCTTTGCATTTTATCAACAATTATTATGTTTCTTTGGTGCATGCGATAAACGTTTTGGCATTTTTACACTTAACAAAGGTAATGTTAAATATTAACAGTTTTGACAGTAGCAGAGGAGGAACAGAAGAAGTAGGAGGAGTGGGAGTGGTAGTGGTGGTGGTTGTAGTGGTGGTGGTGGTGGTAGAAGTAGTAGTAGTAAGAGGAGGAGGAGGAGTGGTGGTGGTGATAATGGTGGTGATGATGATGATGGTGGTGGTGATGGCAGAGGCAGGGGTAGTGGTTTGTTTGTTTTTTTGTTGCATTTTACGCCTTTGCCCAACATTATTTCAGTCATATAGGCGGGTAGTGTCCTAACATTGTTCCTGGAGAGTTAGACCAGTACTAGTAGTAGTAGTAGTAACAGTAGCAGTAGCAGTAGCAGTAGCAGTAGCAGTAGCAGTAGCAGCAGCAGCAGCAGCAGCAGCAGCAACAGCAGCAGTAGCAGCAGTAGCAGTAGTGGTAAATAATAAGAAGTGTGAATGCATCTATTTTGGCACGTGTTACTGCTAGTTCACATATTTTAGCAATGCATTCTCTTGAACTACTATATGTCATTGGACAATATTGGAATTAATGTCTTTAGAGGAATGTAATACTCTATTAATTAACATTACAGCTCTTTATCAAATAACAGTATTCATCGTGTATAGGCCTATTCATCAGAAATCATTGTTTCCGGTTTTATCATTTTTAGTCATTTAACACTAATAGATAATATACGTTATTAAGCACGCTCCTGGGAGTTATCATTAAGGTTATTTCCTGCCATCAAAATCAAAGTCGTGTTATTGCATCTATATTAATCTATCAATTGAAAACGATGACTAATTTGATCTTCTTATGAATATTTCAAGATTATCTATAGAAAATGTTATGCTGAATTGACATGATTATAATCATTTTATCTGATAATGTTGTCATACCTCATAAGTCATCATCACTCAAACAGGAAATGGTGTACAGTTGAATAATGATAACTAATTGAGATTAAGAACATCAATCAATAGTTATGCTGACTAGACATGGTGTTATTCTTTAATCAGGAAATGTTGCACACATTGCAACTCATAAATTCATTATCATTCACTCAACCATAAAACCGTGCGTATATTACATCTCATTAAGCTATTATCTCTCACTAAAAGAATGCATATATTGCTTCTCGTAAACATATTATTATACTGATAGCCAGCATCCTTGACAAAGGGATTATAATACAATTTAAAATTCGTCAGGTTATACGTATCTAATGTACACTAAAACAAGTCTTATAAATATAAAACTCATTGTGGCTATTCTAATTTGCAACGGTATCAAACAGATGGTGTTTTAACATATTACTCGAGACACAGATGTTTTTTTAAAGAAGTTATACAATTTATATAGAGAACAAACAAATCCCGGTTTAAAAAACGAACATGCTACGCAGAAATGTCTCGGACATTTTGCTTGGGGTAGGACTTTTAGCGTTATATTTCAGTAGTATAGAATATGATGGTTCCGGGACACTTTGAAGCCTAAAAAAGTGTTTATCTATCAAACCAAAGGGTAAGACAGCTCGACATAGCTTACCTATCAACCCAAAAAGTAAGACAGCTCGACATAAAACCCCATTTTATTGATTTAAGAACACCCTCAGGCCAAAATCCCCCCGGAACCATCATATTCTATACTACTCATAAATAGAATACAGGCGGGAACCGACGAGTCCTTTTTTATAATTAAAATATATATAAATGAGTTTACAAAAACAAATATATTGTTTAAAAGAACGAACATACACCGATAATGTAAATCCTCAATATGTTACAACAAAAAACGGAAGATTAATGATAAAAGCCGCGTGTGCTTCATGCGGTAAATTGAAATCTAAGTTTGTAAAACAAGGCGGTTAATCATGAGTAAAAAAAATGTTTATCCGGAACCAACTTTTAAATAGTTGCAGCCTATAAATCAATATGTCGTTCCGTATCACGTGGACAGTTTTTCCGCTAAAGATCAATAGTGAAACGTCATCCAGAACATTCGCCTAGTGTGCAGCTCAATAGATGTTAAATGCGTTGTCATTATTTCATCAGCCAGGAATACAGAGTGGTTAGACAGAATGTAAGTTGTTTTACCATTTTTCTTTAACGAATATAGTAAATGAATTATTTATTCTTTATCTAAGAAGTTCTTTCGTTAATCATTAAATTTTTGTTTTTATTTTAGGGCTGAACACTTTGCAATAGAGATCTTCAAATATATAAAATCCCTGGAAGATTTTCTTTCTCGTAAAACGGAGAACGGAGAAGTAATTACGCAGGATGAATACAGTAAAATGTGTACTTATAAAAACACAATTGAGTACATTTCTAACATTCATAATTTTATGAAAGATCATGCTCAACAACAAGTTACAGAAGATCAAATGGCTTCGTTGAATAATAAACAAAAAGACTTAATAAAAACAGAAGAGTATAAAAAAATTAAAGATTTGGGATTGAAATCATTGCAGCAGGTTCCAGATGTGCAACAAAACCTACGTCAACAAAGTAATAAAACAAAAGCAAAAAAACATACAATCAAGTGAAAAACGAGGTACAAAAATCATATTCAAAAGATCGGAACTTGGTTGGAGAGGTTACGTTGGAGCTTGAAAGCACCGACAGTTGTTTTAAAACTTTAAAAAACACTAGACAGGCATACGCAGAGTGCTGGAAGAACAAAGTTGTTATATAATATTCAAAAAGGAGAGGTTTTAAAAAAAATCAAGGATTTTGAAAAAGGAGGTTTTTTGAACAAAATAATAGAAAATGGCATGCCATATAAAATTTCACACTGTAATTTTCTAATTAAATTGTACAAGTTTTCACTCAATCATTCTGGTATAATTCATTGTTCATTGTCATTGCATTTTCTACAAAAGCATTGGAGTGTTATTCCACGGATATTTGATGAATTGAAATGGTAATTGAATATCCGTGGAATAAGAGTCGCAAAACGACGAGTGTCGGCAGACTGATTTTTCCATTCGCTGTGTTGAATATTGGAAAACTTGTAAGGGGACCGACGAGCCTAAAAGGCTCTTGTAAGGGAAGGTTCTTGTATTGGAAAACTTTTGTAGAGGCTCAAAACGACGAGTGTCGGCAGGCTGATTTTACCATTCGCTGTGTTGGATATTGGAAAACTTTTGTAGAGTCGCAAACCGACGGGTGTCGGCACACTATTTTTAAACATTAGTGAAATAGTTTATTATTGTTTGTTCATTTTCTTTTTGATTATTGATGTTTAAATGTTTGTATAATATATCATATAAAGGCACTTTCTGTTGTAATAAATGTATGAAATATAAACAATAATAACCACACAACACACTTGTTTTATCTTGATACTGTATATTGTTATAATTCAAACCTGGAATGTAACTGATTACCTCTTTTGGTGGAGGAAGTCCGAAAGGGTCGAAGTAATTATTTCTGTAATAACACACCCAATGTGTACCCGGTCCAATAAAGTCATCTAAATTTATTATCCCGCATTCTTTACTATTAGAAGGTAAATTATTTCTACTGAAGACGCCTTGAAAGTTTTGAATACCAAGTTGTTTTACCCATTGTTCTATTTTAAAGTTAGATAATGGTTTGTTCAGGAATTTTATTTTTTTTTTACCCTGGGAATTCGTCTATATGGAACTCGTTGTGCATCAACCTGTAAACCCTTGCCACTTAATAATGATGTAATTAAAGGTATTCCTAGAGATGCTGCTAACATACCAAGGAAACCACCATCTTGCCGTTGCTTGTTATTTAACTTAATTACCCCGTCATTCATTAATTGTTTTCTTTGCTGTGGTGTAATAAATGGTAATATTTTATTTCTTTTATTTCTTGCTACAGATACCATACCGTTTCCAAGTATTTTACTTACACCAGTGCTAGCCAAACCACTTAATGCTCCAACACCTAAAGGGGCTAATATTTTTGGAGCTAATTTTGTAATAAACGGAATTAAAGTGTTAAGAAAACCGCCTTGACTGCGCATTTGTTCCCGCGATATCTTAATTTCTAAGCCAGATTTATTCTGTTTAGCCCTATCAATTTTATTTATTTGTGTCTGTGTTAAAAGTATTGGGAAAGTACCATTTAAATCTTCATACTTCAATCTTAAAGTATAAGGGCATTTATCTCTATATGATTTCGCAAGTTTGTGCTTTTGTCCTTCTGATAAATTTATTTTATATTCAACGTAAGACATTTATATAATTTATATAATTATTTTTTTTCATCAAAGACGTCTGTCTTAAACAATAACAATTTCATTTCCAATAGTATTTAATTGAACTGTTTCTTCATACATTACAATGGCATAGACACGAATAGCTGCAGCTGGCGGTACATTTAATTTTGCATCTAATGTAAGATGCTTGGGATCAGATGCAATTTCTTCTTTTTTAAATTCCAAGTTAAAATGAATGAATCCAAACAAACCCTCAAAGTTTGATATATTTAAAAGGGACCCAGTATTTTTATCATTTTGTTTGTGAAAATAATCTATTACATCGTCATATATTCTCGTTATACTAGAATATTCTGTTTCGGGGTAAAAAACACCATTTCCAACTTCAAGACGACAAGATTGCAAAGTACAAGTGCTATTATTAGCATTTAATTTAAAAGTATCTAATAAATGAGGGTTTTGTTCTTGTGAATTACTTTTATTAGCTCTTTGTAAATAAACAAACACATGTTTAGGATTCATTACACCAGCTGTTATTCTAAAAATAATATTGCTTTGTTCTATATCAGATGATTGTGTGACCCTTTCTCGAAGATAGTTCCACTTTTTTGCTTTCAAATAATGTTCAGAAATCAAACTATATCCTTCAGCGTTAAAGATTAACCGAGGAACCCATAAGATAAGTTTAGTAACTATAACTCTTCCATCACCAACTCCAGCTGCCTTATGGATTAATTCATCGTCGTTTGTTAATTGTAATGTAATTTGAATTTGGCTAGGGGGCAACATATTTGTCTCTAAACTCCGAAAAAATGAATAATTGTTTAAAGGGATTTTACATTTAATTTCCTTACCTCCTTGAGCTAATAATTTTCTTGTAGCAAAACCTTTATTAAATCCAGCCTGATTAGCTCTAGATTCAGCTACATTTGTAGAATCCAAAGCAATTAATTCATTTGTCCCAGTTGTTTCTGCATAATCTTTTGTTAATTCAACTAAATTTCTTACATTCACAACCCTATATAAGTTATAACAATCATATACATTCTTTCCATTTTGTTTTATAACTAATTGATCAATTAATGAAGCTGCATTGTTTATTACAGCAATTTGATCAGCATTATCATAATTAGCTCCGCCTTCCAGTTTATTTATTTTAAAATTTACCTCAAAATACCCATTGAACCAATCATAATATGAAGATCTATCATTTATAGTAAAACAATATCCATTTTTCTGCTGGGTGACTTTATTGTCCAGGATTGTTATTAAAGCTGTATCTAATCGAATAGGTGTTTTTTCATATCTTTCACAGTATTGTTTTGATCGAAACATATATATTATATATCTTTTTTAAATAATCGCCTTCCGGATAACAATTCATTTATTTGTAAATTTATATCTCGTCTTCCTGATCCAGATAACAATTCATTTATTTGTAAATTTATGTCCTCAGTATCCTTCTTTCTTAATTCTTTTACAATTTTATCGCCAACTGGCGGAGGTTGTTTCTTCTTTTTAAATACACCTGTTATTTTATCAGCAGCTAAATTTCCGACTTCAGTTCCCACCTTTTTGGCGCCACTTTCAATAGCAGTTTTACCTACAGTTTCTAATACTTTTTTACCTACAGAAGAAAATAAAGTGTCAAAGAAACCTCCTGCACGCGAGGAGATACCTTCTCCCGTCCAATTATCAACATGAATATATACTCCACTATTTTCATCATATACTTTTTTGTGCATTATATAATTTACATTTCTTTTATAATTAATGTAAAACTTGTTTCTACTTCATTAAAATTGATTTTTCTACCAAACACATCTGTAATATATATTCTTATCGAATTTATAATATTTCTATTAATTTCAGAATAACCAACCCTAATAGGTTCTTTTGTAAAAGGATAAGCTCTTGTTAAATCCGCAGTACTCAATGCATATATCACATCACCAAATTCTCCATCAACAAGTGAATTATCAATCAGATCACAATGAATATAAATTGTATCCACAGAATTAGTTATATTTGGTGTTAAAGCTCCCCATTCTGTTTTATTTACTTTTTTCTTTTTAAAACCAAGAAGTTTACAAAATTCTGACAGTGTAAAATCTAATGAAAAATTATCCATAAGTGATATTAGAATTTTAAAACTACTCAAATCAAATTCTAAACTTATAGGTGCTATGGCAGAAGCACCATCGAAATCATTATTACTTATTAATGTTTCTCTTATGTAATTATTGATATCTGTGTAAGAATAAGAACCATTTGTAAAGAAAATGTCTTTCCATTCCTTACCATTATTATAGCGAATTCTCTTATTATCATATTCATCACTTATATTATGCCAAGAGTAAGTCATTGAATTTATTGAGTCTAATCCAACAATATATCTTTTATTTTTATCTAAAACTAAAGGACGACTAAATCTTACTGTGAATTCACTTGGTGTATTTTGATTATTATTATTACTTCGAACCACTTCAGAACTTAATACAATTTTTTGTTCCATTATATAAAGTACTTTTTATATAATTTTTCATGTTGTTCCGGACTTAATACCTTCAGTTTTAATAATGAATCGATAATGCGAATGCCTTCATTTGTTAACTCTGGATTATTATTTCCAGCATCAATCGAACCACAAATTAACTTTAAATCATTCATTAATTCGTTTGGATCACAAGCACAAATGCCTGATCCTGTTATTACCTTTTTAAATTTCATAGATCTCTTGTTAAATGGTAGTTTTGATTTTTCTGTTAAATCCTGAAATATTTTTCTTGAATGTAAGGAATATGTTTTCTTTTTATCATATCTTTTATTTATTAAATCAATAAAATCATCATCTACCTTTGTGTTCATTACCTCTTTCCCAGTGTTCTTATCTTTCGCTACTAATATATTTTGACCATACAGTTTATGTAGATTAATAGATAAATTACCATATTGCCCATCTCGAGAAACTTTATATGAATTCCTTATTCCTTTATTCAAACCTTTTCCCATATATTTATCTTGTGAAAGAATATCTTGTAATGTATTTCTGTAGTTTTTATAATTATCTACCTTTCTGCGATACAATTCTTTCGTTTCTTTTTCTTTTGTTGTGAGTGCACGTTTCCTTCTCGTTAATGCAGCTACCTTTATACTATACTTTCTTATATCATCTGATGCATTATCAATTATGTTCATTATTTCTTCACGAGTCATTTTCTCATCAGGATTATCGGACTTAGTATGATAAAAATCAAAAATCTCCTGTGGTGTGTTATATATATCGTCTAATAAATCTAGATCAACCTGCTTATTTAAATTAACTTTAAATTCTTTCCTCTTATTATCTTCTTCCTCACTACTATTATCTTCTTCCTCACTACTATTATCTTCTTCCTCTAATGAAGGCGGGGATTCAATTGTAATTGGAGGGGGTAATGTTCCTGGTGCTTCTTCTTCAAACAATTTTAGAGCTTCAGCTTCTTGTATCTTTTCAACAAATCGCCTCGGAAGTAATGCCAATTCGTCTTTTAGACCAGGCAATGCTTTTAACTGACTAAACAATGTTTCTTTTTGATCTTCTAAGGTTTCAGTGATTGGTTTGTAAATTTCTGTATACATTTCCCTGCTTGCACCCTTTCTTATTTTATCTTCAGTAATTTGATTACGTATATGTTTAATTTTTTGTTCAGATTCAATCTTTTTTTTTGTCATTTCTTTTAGTTTTGATAACATTTATATAATAATGTAGGATAATGTAGGATAATGTAAGATAATGTAGGATAATGTAGGATAATGTAAGATAATGTAAGATAATGTAAGATTAGTTATATATAATGGAAATTCCTAATTATGAAAAATATAGAAAATCTGATAATAACTTTAAGCAATTATATTCCTATATGCCAGACTCATGTTTTAGAATGCTTATATGCGGATGTTCAGGATCAGGTAAAACAAACACTCTTATACACATGCTAAGGGAACCATTAGTTTATTACGATAAATTATACCTCTATTCAAAAAACTTGGAACAATCAAAATATCGAGACTTAATAGATTCTTTCAATGCAATTGCCAAAAAGATTAAAGTAGAACCAGAGGATATTCTATACTTATCAAATTCAGACATCATTGATCTTGATGATATTGACTCATCAAAACAAAATATAGTAATATTTGATGATTTTATTTGCGAAGATCAAAAAGAAATAACAAAATACTTTATGCAAGGACGTCATAAGAACTGCTGTGTTATCTATTTGAGTCAGTCTTACTATAAAACACCAAAGGATATTCGGATTAACTGTTCACATTATATTTTATTTGACAGTCCAAGTAAACGTGAAAATGATATGATTTGTAGGGAACAATTAATTGATCGGGATTCTTACCAAAACGCAACAAAGGAGAAATATAGTTTCTTGTATATTGACAAACCAAACAAATTTTGTAAAAGAAATTTTACTGGGGAAATTACTAGAGATAAATTATAATGGAGGAATAAATTATATATAATGGGAATTTTTAATAATGTTAAACAAAGAAACCAATCAGAAAGCATCAGTAAGATCAAATTTGATCTTGACCTGACTGACTATGCAAGTATAAGTCAATTTAAAAAACTTAAACAGGAAATGGAATCGTATCTTAATAGAAACTCAATAGAAAACAATAAAATGAATAAACCGTTAGATATGGGTGGCAATGAAATAATCAATTTAGGAAGTCCTGACAAACCAAATGATGCAGTTTCAAGGAGATTTGTTTATAGAAAAGTTCAAGATTTAGTTTCAAATTATAACCTTGGATCTATCAAAGAAATACAGAAGTTACTACAAACTGAACGCGATAATATCGAACAACTAAAAAAAGACCTTGATCAGAATTCGCGTACAATAATTGATTTACATATCAAAATTGGTGATGAAATATCAAAAATATCAAAAGCACTCGACGAATCAGATGAACACACCAAACAAGAATTAGCTAAAAACATTAGTATTGTTCAAGAACAGATAAAAGAATTAACGGAAAATATGATTAAACACGATGAATTGAAAAAGAGTATTACCGAAGCTGAAAACAAATTAAAGAATATGTATAAATTAGAAATCAGGACAGAAATAAACAACCTTAATGATGCAACAGCGAAAAGAAATAAAGACCTATTGGATAACTTTTTAAGTAAATTTGCTGAATACAAAGCCGAGCTAGAAAAGTCTGCTTCTACAAGAAGTGATGGTCAAGATTTTAAACTAGATGATCTTAAAAAGACCATGGAACATTTTAAAAGCCAACTTCAAAATGTAGTTGATAGTGTTGATAAGCGTCATAGTGAAAATTATAAATCACTGTTTGATTTAACAAAAATCTTGGAAGACAATATTAATAATTTGGACACTAAAATTACAAAAAATATAAATTCTTTGGGAGAGGCTCTGGGTGAAATGAAAACAGGCACAACAAAGAGACTCGATGATCTAGATGTTGTTACTACAAAGAGACTCGATGATCTAGCTGAAGTGATTCTTAAATTTAAGAAAGGATATAAAAAGTTAGAAAAAAGAATTACAACAGTAAGCCGTGAAGTGTTTCTTTTTGGATATTATAATAACAAACAACTGCATGTGAGTAGACATTTTAGATATAACGAGGGTTTCAATACGGAAGTTTATTATGATTTTGAAGATAAACAATTAGCAAGAACTATAGAGGGCAGTAAAAATTTCTTCATAATGTTCGGAATAATAGCTAGCAGGATTATAGATTACAAAAATTTCATAGCATTAAATCCCGATAATAAATCAGAAGACATACTTGAAATTTTAGAGGACGGAGAGTACGTTCTTGAAATAAATATGATCTTTGACAATGTTCGCTCTACTTATCCAGGTTCTTTAATAAATATAGTCTGGCAGCATGAACATGGCTTCAGTAATCATAACATTTTTCCTAAAAAAGATGATTCATTGCATCAGTACAATGATGAATTTAAAAAGAAATTTAAAAAAGGGGATATCATTAGATTTTTTATTAGTAATAATTATAAAGAATGGACTATTGAAGCTGGAAGTTATGCAAGATTCTATCTAACAAATTAATATAAATGGGTATTTTTAATAATATAAATGAGAAAATAAATCTCCATTATACAAAACCGAAATCTCCTTTATTCCTGTCATCAAATACTGAAGATGGCGGTTTATGGATAGTTATAAATAGAAGTCAGTCTTTAATTCAAAATGGAAATAAAGTAGAAATTAAACAAAATTGCACGCTAATTGTAATCATTGATGCGATAAAAGTTAACAAAGGACAATGTGGATTGTTATTGAAAGATAGAAACTCGAAAATTCTTCAGAGTTATAAGACAGAGAACAAAAGAAGGAATGAATCAGTTTCAATTACCTATGCTGATAAATTTAAAACAAATGATGAGATTTTTATCGAAGGTTTAAATGTAAAGAATATTCAATTAACAATTTATGGAGCTTAATACCTTCTCCTAACGGAGTTTGTCCTAGACAGTGGCGTAGCTACTGTCCTAGACAGTGGCGTAGCTACTGTCCTGATAAGCTAGAGTATTGATGCCATTATCAAGAATATATCTTTTATCATCATAACATGACAAAGATATTTTATTTACAACATAAGAATATATATCGTGTTTATTTGACCGAATAACTTTAAATTCGTGATGTTTTTGAGTTGAATCAAACAATGTCTCCTTATAATTATTATGTACTATATTTTTCTTTACAACGCTTTTCTTTATGCCTTTGCATTTCTTAACGTTAACTTCATTTTCTAATAAGTATGAATACATTTTAGACCGAAGTCCGACAAATTCAACTATAGGAATTCCAGCGGCTTCATCTTTAAACTTTCCAATTACTTTTTTATTTGCATCAAAATAAAACTTTGATTCTGGATCATAATCACTGTTATCAAATAAGTCTTTATCCTCATTAAAATCTGCATAAGCATCTTCTGTTTCTATTTCATAACAAAGCGAATCTGTATCAGTAAAAAGGAGTTTACATTTTTGGTAATTGTACTTTTCTAAAATGTAGTTATAATGAAAATCATACATTAAATATTTTGATAAGTCAAGAATACACATTCCTAAATAGGTTGGCCTATTCAATAATAATGTTTCTTTTATTCTATTGATACCATATAAGCTTTTGTTAAACATTGTTGCAAATTTAAATGAAGGTTTTGCTATGTATTTCAACAGCACATTTTCATCATGAGTTAATTTTATGTTAACTCTTTTTCTTAAATTTTCCATTGTTTTGCCGAAAACGGAATTATTCATTAGTTTGAAAAAATCCTTTTCAAATGGATTCTTTGCTTGAGATCTTTTCTGCGTGTTGAAATCAATGTATTCTTTCAACCAAGGACTTTCATCAAAAGTCAACACTCTGTGAATCTTTGTTATTTTCAACCCGAGTTGAACATATAGTTCGAGATTTCTATGGTGGGTCACGTAGTTTTCTTTTTTCATTAAAGTTGGGACAAGCTTACGTACATTACTTTTTCCTATATTAAATTTGTTTTTAATGTTATTACTATACTTTGAAAGCCATTCATCAGGTATAAACAATCTTTTCAGGAGCTAAAGGATAATCATTATGAAGATCATGCAATTCATCCGGATATTCAAAGTCGCATTCTATAATGAAGTTTGTTTTACCTTTTGCGATTAATTTATTATATTGTTTCTGAGTGATCCACTTAAAATTCCCAGAGGGTAAAGGCTGGCTCATTGCCCAACCGTAGAGGTTGTTCGCATCTAAGTACATTATGCATTTAGATGGTAAATCCTTATCATAATCTTTCATATACTTATTGTTTGCTTTGCTGTAACGATTAGCAATATAACTTATTCCTCCTCTCTGACCTTTTTCAATAAAAAGATGAATGTCAATATCAGAAATTAAGTCTAATTTTATTCCTGTCATTTTCAACATTGCATCCCAAGCTAAACCTGGGCTGCTAAAATAGTGGCAAGGGTCAAGCTTGTAGTATTCCAAACATGTCTTTCTAAAATTTTCAAAAACATCAGCTAAAAGTAAAACATCCGTTTTCAAATATAGGTCATGATATTCTCCCATTGTTTTTATTTTAAATTTTTCCCAAACATTTTTAGCATGGGTGTACTCGCTGTCAGATATATGTGCCTCATTTAAAACAGAATAAAATTCTTCTTGAGAGGGTAACTTTGTTTCTTCAAATTTCTCAAAAGAATCCATGAAGTCATATGGATAAACGCCTTTTGTTTTGAGTAAATCATAATTCAGTAAGTCATCAAATTCTTGAGGTAAAAACTTAAATTCTGGAATATTTTTCACTAAGTTATCTAATGACTGCGACATAAATTGAAAACTATCAATGAAAATCAAATTGCTTATCATAAATGCCATATATTTTTCCATATTGTTAGGAATAACATCAATTTTCTTTTCAAATTTTCCTATTTGTTGCATAAATAAAATGACTATCATAACCTCTTAAATTGTGAAATATAACAGGAATTTTGCGTGTCAGTATAAAATTAATATTACACTCCGAGTGAGCACTTCCCCTAAATTTTCCCGTTATATGGCAATGGTCACGAACTCGAATATCATCTTTTTCATATTCTTTTCCGCAGATATTACAAGAAGTTTGCTTTTTGAATAACGCCTCATCTTCTTTTGTCATTTTTAAAGGTTTGTTAAAATATGCTTTCAAAGTGTCCATACAATATTCCTCTTCCTTAAGAATAGCTTTAATAAATTTATAAACTGCATTTGGTCCTCTGTAAACTTGAGTTGGTCTAGTATGTTTATCGTCGTAACAACAAACCAATTTATAACCATATCCACAGTCTATATGCTCTTGATATGGTTCAGTAAATGAGGATTTGGATGATGGTAAAGCAGTAGTTACTTTTCGAGTTATAGACTCAAAATCAGCATAAATTACAAAAGGTGCCAATAATTGTTTGTGATAATTTTTGAACTTAACTTGTGATCCCTTTTTTGGCATTGTAATAGCTTGAGTACCATTAATAGCTAAACAGTTTGGCCTATGCTCATTTAATATTCTTTCCTTGGAAAAGCATTGTAGACAGGATTTACAGAAATGTTTTCGATTGGCATGTTTTGTTTTGTTAAAGAGTAATCGATTAAAATCTTTTATCCAAACATAATGCGTTGTTTTACTTTTGGAAAGTAATAACATATCGCACTTGTCTGAATAATTATATCTGGATATGTATAACGGAAATACTTTTTTGTTTTCGTAACCAAATATATTAAATGAAATATTATTCCGAATTTCTATTTTGGGTACTTGATTTATTGTGACAGGAAATTTTATTTCAGTATAATCTAATTCATCTACATGTCCTCTATAATTACTAACCCTTTCAGAATGTGTAGTTACAGGGAATTTATAAGCTAAATGACACCATCTAAAACATTCTTTATCTTTATTTTTTATATTAATTAATCCTTTCTTTGCATTCTGTAATTCTTTGGGTAATTCAAAGTAACTTGAAGCAGAAAGAGGTGTGTATTTATATCTGTTGATATAATGTGCATCAACTGATTCTATTCTCCATCCACTACCTTCTGAAATCCAATTACCAATCTTATTTATTATTTCATCAAAGTCATGTCTTAAAGTGTCATTTAATTCAGATTTATCTATGATAATTGAAGGTTTTGAATGAAAATAAGCTGATTTGTAAATTATATCTTCTTGACTAATTTTCGCAAAAGTTATTTTTAAAAGAACATTTATTTTTATGCCTTTTAAATTGCGAAGTTCTAACTGAAGTAATTCAAAAGCATCTTTTAAAGTGAAATAAAGTTGATTTTTCGGATCATATTTATATGAAATTTTAATTTCAAATTTCTTAAAATATTGATTTGGAGATCGCTCAATTTCCATATCTATATTTTAGTATTAGAAAATATCTTTAAGCACAATCTTTACGCATATCTAAACTTATATTTAAAAATATGCCCATTAAATTTTGCTGTTCCAGTCTTTACTCTGTTTAAATTGTTACAGCACATTGATATTAAACCAGGATTGACACCAAGATCTTTAGATGCGGCATAAATTGAAGGATAATATGAATCTTCACCATCTCCGTTTGGAGGTATATAAGTTGCTATAACCGGTTTAGGGTTATTACGATAATTATTATGATTAGGTCTTGGACAATCGCATAAAATATCACTATTTTCCTCTACAGGAAATAAACAACCGCAACTCCATTCATAAAGTTTTTTTGTTCTAAAAAGGTAAGGCTCTATAATTGTTTCTAATTTAAATCGTATATTTTCTTTTACTTTATCTTTAGTTAATTTAGTAATATTGGCTCTTAAAATGTTTCTATTCTTTCTAACTTTATTAAATAATATTGGTAATTTTAAGAGTTCTGATTTTTGTATATAATATGCAAAAAAATCGCATTTTGTATCCATACTGTTATTTAATCTATTCATTATATAACATGCTTAAAGAAAAAAACTTCACATTTTTACAACGCAAGCTAACGCACTAGCTATAAAAGATATTTTAAGAGGTTTCTTTATAACCATTTAGCTTATATTCTTTCATATAAATTTCCAAAGGTGTTGTATAATTTTTATCTTTTTCTATTTCTAATAGTTTTGTAAAGATATCTTCGATAACTTTCTGTCCATCATAACTTGTGGAGGTTACCTTCCCAATCCGCGCTTCAGTAATTAATTGTTTAACTTTTTGATAATGTAATTTTAAAATAGTTTTTTTGTCTGCAACTTTGAGTTTGTTAGCTAATATAGTAACTACTGAAGGTAAAGCTCCTACTAAAGCTACAAATATAGGTATGGCGGGAATAAGTGCAAGTGCAGTTGAACAACCTAAAATACCTGCTGTTATTTGAAGTCCTACGCTTACCCTTCCACAAAATTTATAACTTTTTCTATATGCTGATGCAAGTCTTGTTAAATAATCTATTAGTTCATCAAGATTTTCAATTTGTTTACTCATTATATTATTTCAGCATTTATTATTTTTGGCATCTTTATCCAACTATTGAATTTATCAGAATAACCTTTCCATTTAACTAGTGCTTGTTTTTTCTTATAGTCACGCTTTATAACTTTTTCTATTCTAAAAACTTCTTGTTTAGTTGGCATCAGTTCTTGTTCATAAAATGAACCCTGGACCAGCTCATTATTTAAATCCCTGATAGTATATGTTCTTGGGTTTGTATTTTGAATTCCATCAATTGTAAATATTTCTTCTGTCCAATTTGGTGTATATCCTTTTTCAAAATGTCTCTTAATTTTACTTAAACGAACACGGTTCTCCAATCTTAAATTTAGCCTTACTTTTTGATACTTTTAAATCACCATATAAATTAAAATAAACATTACCTTTATTTAACTGTTTGCTCGCTTGTTTAGGTGACATTTTTATACTACTATGTCTTGTGTTGTTGTATTTTTCTAACATTTTTGGTAAATCATTTAAATAAGTATAAGTATTATTAGAGGTGAAGTATTTCCACATTATTCGCTTCAGGGATCTATTGAAACGTTCGATAACCACAGCTTTGCCTTCATTAAATGTGTGGTACATGTTTATTGTATTTTTATCTAAGAATGATTGAAAAGTTTTATTATAAAATTCCTTTCCTTCATCAACCCACAAATTCTCTGGTTTTCTGCCACCAGAAACTATTTCATTAAAAGCCTCTGTAACAGAATCACCAGTTTTATTTTTTATCGGAACAGCCCAAGCATACTTGCTAAACACATCAATAACTGTTAATAAGTATTTTATTCCTTTGTTATCTTTAGAAAAGGCTTGCATATCAACTAAATCAGCAGACCAAGTATCATCTACATCATTTACTATAACTCTCCGTTTTGGAAACTTCCGTTTGATTGGTCTGTGTAATTCATTGGCTAATTTAACGTTCCATGTTACTTCGGGGGTAAGTCGCATGTTGCGCTTATCATGCTTTGCCCCCTTCTTACGTTTTTTGAATTTCGTGTTTGCCCCAAACCAAGTTTATATTTCATATTTATAACAGGCTTTACTACTAAATTTTTTGCTAGTTTTTCACCAATAGATTTTGATTTAGTTGTCTTTAAATCAGATAACATTTTCTTATCACACTCACTTTTACTTAGACCACTATCGTAACAATAGTCATGATTCATACATACTTCATCTAACTGATTAACGGGTGATCCATTAACCAGTGGGTTACCTGGTCCGCAATAGTTATATCCAGGAAGAGTTAAACCTTTTTTAGGTAACAAAGGTAACATAGCTTTATGAATATCTATTGAACCGCCTTGTTTTACAAACTTAGATTTCAATTTACCGCATGAAGCACACGCGGCTTTTATCATTAATCTTCCGTTTTTTGTTGTAACATATTGAGGATTTACATTATCGGTGTATGTTCGTTCTTTTAAACAATATATTTGTTTTTGTAAACTCATTTATATATATTTTAATTATAAAAAAGTTCCCGCCTGCCTTATAGTATTCTATTTATGAGTAGTATAGAGTATGATGGTTCCGGGGGGATTTTGGCCTGAGGGTGTTCTTAAATCAATAAAATGGGGTTTTATGTCGAGCTGTCTTACTTTTTGGGTTGATGGGTAAGCTATGTCGAGCTGTCTTACCCTTTGGTTTGATAGATAAACACTTTTTTTAGGCTCGAGGAATGGTAGTTTTTTGATGAAACGTTATATATTTGATGTACAAAAAGAACAAATCGTCGGTCAAGAAAACGACCATGACACGCGGAAATCTGCCAGATATTTTGCTGGCGATAGGATTTTCGGCCTTTTATTGCTATAAAGAAAACCCTCAAAACTTATAGAAAGACAAATCCGCAACGGAATCAGACAAATGATATTTTAACGGTTTAAATGTTTACTATATGTACATAATAAAAATCAATGAACCCCCTTGGCGGGGTCAATTTTGACCCCAGGCATATCATTTGAACATTTTTTTGCAGTTTCAAAAGATGATGCTACACACAAAATATTTAACCTCTAGGCATTGCATTTTCAGAGAAGAAGATTTAAAGATTTCATTTTAAAAATGTATTTTAGCCCTTCTTCCCCATATGTTCGATGTAGCAAAACTATTTGAACAATTTAAGTAAAACTCTTTATACCAGGAACATACCAGGAAAATTTCATCAAATTTAGCATAGTCGTTTCTGAGGAGAATGTTTGTATAAAAAGTTGATAACGCACGTACTAACGGACGCGGACAAATTGTGTTTACAAAAGCTCACCCTGAACACGTTGTGCTTAGGTGAGCTAAACTGAAAAATGGAAATTTCCTCGAAATGAATGATATGAGTTTGCAAACTAAGCATATTTCAGTGTTAAAAATAATAATTTTCAAGGCCATTATTTTATGACCTTGATGGAGCAATTATACAGACAATAATGTTAGAAGTCCCTACATATATACTTAGCAAAAGGAAGGCCAACATGTGAATTGTCACCTAATCGTGGTGTGGAGCAAGCATCACATACACTTGTTTTAATAAACGTTGCAATCTACAAGATGCATTAAATGTATTAATACGTTACAACAAATATACAATATAATTATATGTTCGGTTTAACTATGGCATGTTAAACGTTGCAAAATTCAATAAATCTATTTTTTTGTGTATATCCAATATTAATATTGTATAACTCTTATTTTATATTCTATACCATAATAATTATTCAATCCTATTGAATATTTGTTCATCATAAAACTATTTGTGTGCGATAATTTTCTATTTGTGTATTCTATATTTGAATATATATATAGAAATATAAATTGTATCAGGAAGTAACCTTTCAGTAAACATAAGAAGCATGCTTTATTACAATTTTGACGAAGAATATACTTGAAGGGTGGTTTTCTATATAATAATTTGTGAAACAAGTAGTTAAGGAAATGTACTCACAATGCGATGTTATTCAAATAATACAGTGTGTAGTATTAAAACGCCTTATCATGACTATATTTGTACATATAATTATTTCCTCCAGAAAACATAAAGTTCAAAAACTAAAATAGTTATGATTTTTTTTATCAATTATCATTCTACTATGAGATGTTTGTGTCAGTATTTACGCTATTAATGCAGCGTGTTATACAAAACAAAGACACAACTGAAATCCTCTAATTTTTCAGATGTCACAACGTTTGTCATGCTACACCAGCATTAACATTGTATTACCCAATCATTTCGCCGTGTCGTTTACGACTGTATCAAATTGATTAATTCTAAATATGATACAACAATTACATGACGGCATGTAAGAGAAAATTATTTTATAAAGTAATTAAACAAGATCTTAAATGTTAAACTTAAGAATAACATTTCAAAAACAGATATACATGTTTTAGCTCTGACATACATCGCAGGTAGGACACAAATATGCCTTTATACGGAGACTGCTCAACAAATGCAAGTACTAAAGACGAAAGAAAATCATATTTTTATATATACGTTATTTCCCAACAAAAAGACGATTGTATATCGTAAACAGCTAATACCATATGACATTTTTGAGTACCATATTACCTATATAAAAGAACTGTATACAAAATGTACAAGCAATAAAAGTAATATTGTATCTTGTAGAGTGAAAGCGATTAGGAAGCATACATATTTGTATCACGTGATATGTTGACGTTTAAATTACGATTATAAGGAATAGTTAATAAATTATATAAAACAGCCAATTAAAAACGGAAAAACATATAATATGTAAATCGATATAATTATTATACTAATATATTAAAAAGGCGTACGTATTTATTCATGTTTTTGTGTTTTATTCCTCTGGTAAATTGAAATTGAAACATACTTCATAATAAAAATATATAATAATATGAAAAAAGGAAAAATGCTTTAGGTGTAATCGGAAAATCCAAGATAAAAGGCATACAATCACGTGCTTCCTATTAAAATGCCATTGCCAGATCTCCGAAAAACGTTCCCTAGATACTCCTTTATCTATCATTTGAACCACATATTTGAACAAATATCTAGGGAAATTGTTTTATATCATAACAGTAAAAAGTGCAGAAAAAGCTTCACGTTCAGCGATATTTTCTTATATGCCCTAAATCTATTATAAATTTATAAATTAAAAAAATTACATTTCCAAATAATTAAAATAATTAAATAATTAAAAACTGAATTTCTCAGGCATAATTTTCCTTTTATAATAATAAACAAAATTCATGAACCAACTATACAATCCATTTATTTAATAGATAGAGGTTTGATATTTTCTTAACATGTCATGAATTGTGTTCCAGTTATTATGACTTATGGCAAAATATAAACTTATTTTTACTTACACTTGTTCCTTTACTGTATACCCTTGAGTGGGCATATTGTCAATTTAATTGTATTGATGTTTGTGGACAACGTATCACGTAGCTCATTCTTATTTTTTGTCGGGTTATTTAGTACAAAAAAAAAACGTATTCTTCTATGAGACAAAAACCATACATTGAAATCTAGCAAGTTATTCAACAAAAACCATGATGTCTAAACATTAAGTATTTTCCTATCAATCGTTTCTAAATGAAGATTCTATTCATACGAAAATATGATGCCAAATATATAGCAGAGTCAACGGACAAAAGATATCTTATGATGATCGATGTGTCTGAGCTTAGGGACAAAACTCGATAAAACATTACCTATTATAGTAAAGATAGTATTATAATAACAGAACGAAAGACGCATTGTCAGTTATGTTTCCAAAACAAAACAAACAAAAAACAAAATAAATATAAAAAACTCTATTTAGATATCCTAAAATAAATGAACAAAAAAGTTCGTGAAGCATTTTTTTCACTCCATTTGTTTCTAAATGATAAAGTATGATCATTTGTTAAAAAAAATCAATATTCCATTAAAATTTTCATAAACAGCTTTTAAAATGATGGGTATAGCATTTAAACATGACACTAACGTCATTTATTACCTGAAATATACACTAGTGGTAATATGTATTCAAAGATTTGCAGGAGGTTTTTATCACTTTACTTAAATGTCAACATGTTAATCTTTATCATGCCTGTAGCAGAAAATAATGACAGTATACTATATTAGTATTGTCTTCATATCCTTTATATAAATATGATTGTAAAGATTCCGTTGATTTATATAGCAATATGATTACGTGAATAAAACGATTCTTATTGTTTTGTTAACGACAATAAGTAATCTGAACATTTGACGAAAATATAAATGCAAAAAAGGACAGACTCGTCATCTTGGGAATCAAGACAACGGTCAATTATATAAGCCACTACATTTTGTTTATATAATGCAAAAATACAAGAAGAATAACATGTCAAAAGTAATATATATTGTCTCATGCTTAGAAACAATCCATCTTCTACTAAGATCTGAAAAACCTTTAACGTTTCATATTCTAGGAATATGTTTGTTCACAACACCAAACACAGCCCTGCTTGCATAAGTTATTTATCGTCCGTCAAAAGAATATGAAGAAAAGTGAATAAATACAAAACCGACAGACTCTCCATACAAACGATAATGTATCAAGACATTAATCTATTACGTTTTGTATGCAGTGTGTTAGTAAGATCTGCATATTGCTATTATTGAGAAAGAAGTAAAAACGCATAGTCTCCATGGCCGTGATTTCGTCTCCAAATTTTAATAAACTATTGGTAAGCATATATTGATTTGTCAGGATCATATTTTTGAAATTATATAATATGAATGCATGGCTATCATACGATCCAATGTTATTTGACAGAAAGGGTATAAATAAACCAAACCTCTTACTTAAAAAAAGTAAATAATTATATTATCAAGCTTGACGTTAAGAACAATATATGAATTGTAATGTACTAAAGGCGTTATCTATATTCTGCCTCTCTGGAAATTTCGCTGAATTAGATATTTAAGCTGAATAAGTTTTAAATAAAAAAGGGGCACTTTAAACTAAGCTTAAATTCGTTTAAGATTAGCTTCAGATGAAATATACATGCACGTCTTATCCTATTGACGACGGATTGAAGAATATATATAAACATATATTTGTTCTTCAAAAGTGTGGGATATCCTATTGAGGAAGGATTGAAAAATATATATACACATATATTTTTGCCTCATAAGTGTGGCTTAAAATTTGTCGATCCCTGTAATGTATCTAAACTGATCTATTTACAATCCGATCTTATAAACTTTAATTTATTTTCTTTAACATTTAGGGCTAGTAATGCTTTGTTATGTATAAAAATAGTAACAAAAAGCTTAACTATCCACGTTTGCAACGGATAATTCAACCGTTCCTTATTGGATATAAAGTTGATAATACATGCATAATTAACTTCATTAGGTCAACTATGCTGACTTAATAATAGACTTTGTTTTTAATTCAATCATCAATTCTAAATACATGAATTTGCAAATTAATTTTGATTTACTGAATCGATGTATATTTTGCTTGGTAAAGTTATAAGCATATAAACCATTTAATTATATTACACAAGCATTTGTAATGATATGATGGAAAATACTACTTTCAAGTAAGTACACAATTAGGTCTAACGAGCATAGTTGCGTACATTGCATCTGAGTGCAGATGACAGTTAAAAGTAAAGTATGTATAAGAAACCTTGCGTATTTATCTTCAACTAAAAGCAAAATTTATACAGTCATATTTTCTGGAAATTGAAGATAAGAAAGAAACAACTAACACTCATGATAGTACATACTCGGTTTGATTGACAGTACTGGAAATTGCAAGCTCTCCTCACCTCCAACAGAATCAAACGTTTTAACGAAGGTTGTAAATTTTAAAATTCAGAACGAAAAACATCGCCAGATGTATTGATACAGTGGTTACCATAAAACCTTCAGTGAGACACGTTAGTGCCCTTCCATGAAAATCGGCATCAAATTCTATGTTAAACAATGCGTGTTTTTAAAACAAGAAATTAATAAGCACAATTACTTTAAATGAGATTTGATTTAACTAGTAACCAGTTTGAATAGAATAATCTTAGAAGAAAGGAAAGGATAAAAAAAAGTATTTGCTTTACTGTTTATGACGTATCATTAAAGTTAATACAGTTTTACAAGCAATTTATGGTTTACATGCATGCAATGAAATAGGACTAGATAAAAAAATCGGGTTTTAACGCCTAAATATCAAGAAGTTACTATATAAAGATGCATAAAAAATCCAACGAATCGATACAAGGATATAATACGAACTTCAAGATAATTACGTTCAAAAGAAAACTAGTTGTATAAACAATCACACTGCTACATGTGATATTTCTTATAGCTTTTATCATAGTCTCTTTGTTGTGTGTCTTTTCTTGAAAGAAATAATTCAGTTAGATACAAGGAAGTTATATAAGCTCTGTAAGACAATGTAAGAAGAAACAACTTTGCTGATTAGTTTGCTCAAGCTGCAATAATATTGCATGGATTATTGGATTTTATTATTGTGAAGAAAGTTTTTATTGCCGTCCAATACATTTTCAAAGCTACTGTTCAACGGCAGTGTGCATTCTCGATTCATAATCATAATTATAGAAAATCATTTTAAGTATATAGTTCAAATTAACAGTGTAAGAATAAGCCTTATATCAAGTAAAGAATAGCAACACAGATTGGTAATTTTTAGAATTAGGAGCATCTTAAAACTTTGTGGTCCAAAAAAGCTTTAAGAAATTGTGAATATTGATAAATAATGGTGGGGCCTTACATTTTGTGATGCATTACATTGTATGGATCAAATATTGAAATCGTTATTTCAATGATATTTAAATTGCATATCCCCTTAGATATGCAAATTTGTGAAATTATTTTGCTACCATGGTACAGTTCTTTTCTTTAATCCCGTTGCTTACAATAGAAGTATCCTGCTCAGCAATTTCATAATTTGCATTTCAACAGAATACATAGAAAATCAATAAACTGTTTAACAAATTTTAAAGAAATTTAATTTGAACATTTCACCCCTGTTTAATGCTTGAAATGAATTTTAAACACGAATTTAACTCTAGTCGTGTCTTTTCCCTGGATACTTGATAAAATATCTGCCCCAAATGATTGATTGAGGACCATCTAGAAAATGTTTAACTTGGCGATGACATTATCATTATGACGCACGTGATTGCATACGTATTACTTTTGCATGTCATCTATCTGAGTTTGTCGATTTGCGTTTTTTTATTCACGTTCAGGCCTGAAGCAATAATTTAATAAATGTATAATTATATATCTTTTATACATTTTTACGAAACAATTAAAAAAATTTCATTCCGTAATATGTACCAAGAATTATCCAAAAACAAAATTATCATTACGCTGAGTATTCTGTCATGGTCTTTATCGTTTGTAATTATTGTTATACAATATCTGGTTGATATGATATTATGTTAAAATTAGTTTTAAATTTGTGAATTTAAAAGCTCGAAAAGCTTACAATTTTTAACATGATATTAGTTTTTCTTGACCGAGAAGAACTTCCTTGTTCCAGGTTACCTACTGTTTAGCAGCTTTGAAAAGTTGCACTTCATTTCGGTATTTTAACATTTTTTCTTGTCCTTACGAATAAAAAAATATTGAATACCTCTTAACACGTGGCTAAGTAAGCGTGAATGATGTTACACAAGGGATCTCCTCTTGTTCGAGATTGTGAAGTAATCCTATTAAACAGTACGGGAGTTTTATACTTAAGTTCCAATATTCCTTGCCGATAAACAATAATTCAGCAAAGGTTTCAATGTTCTTTTATTTAACCATTACATATTTAAATACTGAAATCCGCTTAAGCCTTAAACATTGACATACAAAAAAATGTTCGCCGAACCTACAATATTAAAGAGCATATTGAGATCAATGTAAGAATTTTCGACTATTAGTGCAGTTAAGATGTGACCTAAAACAATAAAAAAATGCATTTGTACATAAGAGTTTCAATCAGGATATTTACCGACGTTTATTTATTTGTTTATCATTTATATTGGTTCTACATCAACCATCAAAAAACTTATGCTTATTTTGACAATGGAAATATTGATGATTATAGCTTTTGAAATAAATTACCAATAATTATCATAACTTTTTTTAAAAACCCGAATACATAAAATTTTGGGACAAAGGGTTTATGTGGAAAATTTATTTACGATTTTTACTAAAGAAAAAATACCTTCCAATAGTGTAATAATTAATTATATTTTTAAATGTATCAGTTTTTTCTAAAACTTTTTGTCCTTAATAGTTAAAACTTTTTTCCAAAAAATTTACTTTTTATATAGAATGATTACGTTTAACCAAAATACCGTTTAGCATTATTTCGTAAACTTTAAATGATGTCTGTAACATGACTTGGAAAATAAAATTTCATTTCTAATCAATAAATAAAGTAAACTTAGAAAAAATCAATTTTTGGAGTCAAGTTCTTAATTATTAATTATTTTTATGCAACGAATTTAGAGTAACTTGGCAAAAAATTTTTACGCTGGTAATTTATTAAACGTAAGTTTTGTCTAACAAACAAAGAACGAAAATGGCAAAAACACAATTTAATCTTAGCGAAATGTCAGGTGGTAAGATTTTTATGATTTTTTTCTCTTTGAAATGTAATGCTTGAATCATCTTGAATCATTTTACGTCAGCGTTCTTCTAATCAGATTAAGTTTTTTTTCTTCAGAATAGTAATAACCTTTAAGTTGTTATAATTCAAAATCATAAAAGGTACTTGACTGAAAGTAATTTAACCTTGGAAATATCTTTTATTTACAAAATATTTCTATTTATATATTGCATTAGGTTGTGTCAGTTTAATAGTCAAACTCTCGATGTTTACCTAAACACTCTGGAAAGGATGTGTATAAAGAGACGTATGTATTATTTAAATAACATAACAAAGCGCCTTTGTTTTGTTGGAATAATTTTTGTTTTAACATTAACATTTACACAAAATTTATTCCAAATAATTGCATATATTATATTCATCATAAGGTTTGTCTGGCGAATTTTGTCAAACTCTTATTAAAAATCATCTCTGAAAAATTCATTATTTTGCTTTAACGTATGACATACATGTATTATATATGTTTCCTTTATTTCATCGTACAATGCAACAACAAGGGTATAACTAAGCAAAAATTTTAACTTTACCTTCGATTAAATATCATGAAAAGCTTTTTACTTTCAAATATAACCAGATTCGTATCTGCACGCATAACAATGTTCCTAGGGTCAACTGTTTAATTTTTGTTTAAAATGTGTATGTCCTGATCAAGGGTGGTGGAAGTCTTTACATACATGTATATAACAACAATTGCAAATATAACTTTCATAGCAGGCACAGTAATCGTTTTGTACGAACACGTCTCTAAAGGAAATGCATTTATGTATGACAATCTGATTTATATCCTGATAACCGATTTTTAGGCTAATGTCTTTTACGTATATGCACATTCTTCTTATCATTATGACAGATGATTAATCACATCATGCAAGCAATGATGAAATTTGGTATTGTTAAAAGACTTGTCTCTTGACTGTGAATTATTAAATGTCTTATACAAGATGTATTGGTTATAGGCATGCCACCTTGAGCACTACTTTTGACATACTGTTAGCAAGTTTGCTTTGCATTTTATCATCAATAATTATGTTCCTTTTTGTGCCTGCGATAAACGTTTTGGCATTTTAACACTTAACAAAGGTTATATTAATTGAATGATAACAATTATAACACTAGCAAAGCAGGAACAGGACTGAATTGTAGGCGATCAAAATGGAATTGTGTAGTTTATGTGACAACCAACTCATTAACTATTATTCAACCGACTTCATTTATTCATTAGGAAAAAAATATAACATTTTGTATAAAACACTAGTCGATGGCTTCCATATGGTGGACTAACGGGTACAACTATCTAAATCTATTTGACAATTTGAATAGTATTATTGCATGCAAATTCTATACGATGTTTGATATATTTCAAAGTTTAAGAAAACAAACAATGATATATATACGGCGGGAATGTAAATAAGTGATAACACCTATTGCCCTTTTCAGCTCTACGCTTTATAGAATTATAATTGAACGAAATAATTATATTGGCATACATACTCTTGAACTACCATATGCCATTGAACATAACAACAATATTGAAATTTATGTATTTGGAGGTACTACTTCTTTGATTTGAATACTCTATTAATGCAGCAATATAACTCTTTTAAGATTACAATATTCATCGTGTATAAACCTATTTATCCTAGTATGATTAATTTCTGTATAGAAATCATTATTTCCGGTTTATCACTTTTGAATCATTAATCGACAATTGATTATATACGTAATTAAGCACGCTGGCAGGATTTATCAAAAAGGTTACTACCTTTAATCAAGATAGGGCGTGCTATTGCATGCATAATAATATATAAATTGAAGATGGCTAATTTGAGCTTCTTATAACCGTTACAAGATTATCTAAAGAAAAAGTTATGCTGACTAGACATGATTATAATCATTTCATCAGATAATGTTATCATACCTCATTTGTCATTATCACTCAAAAAGGAAATGGTTCACAGTTGAATAACGGTAACTAATTGAGTATTGAATTTAAGTATGAAGATCATCAATTAATAGTTATGCTGACTAGACATGATGTTATTATTTAATCAAGAAATGTTGCACACTTTGCACCTCATAAATCAATTATCTTTCTTATCATAAAATTGTGCGCATATTTCATTTCATTAAGCTGTTATCATAGTGCCTCTCGTAAACATGTTATTATACTGACAAGCAGCTTTCTTGGCAAAGGGATTTAAAACACAATCTCAATTCCCTTTGGGTATAAGTCTCTAAACATACTCTTAACCCATTATTTTAATGTTACGGTTATAAAACTCAAATTCGCCTAATTTAACGCATTTGCAACGGAATCAGACAAATGGTGTTTTTACGGATGGCTCGAGACACAGGAGTTTTGTAAAGAAAATTTTTACAGTTGATATACAAAGCGAACAAATCGCCGGTCCAAAAACGACCAAGACACGCAGAGATCTCCCGAACATTTTGCTTGGGTGAGGCTTTGTGCCTTAAATTTGTGTATAGAAGATCCTAAAAATGTAGGGAAAATTGAATTCTCAACGGAATCAGACAAATGTTGTTATAACAGTTGGCTCGAGAAATGGGTGAGTTATTTACGAAACGTTATAGCTTTGATGTACAAATCGCACAAATCGACATTTTGATGATGTTATGGTTTTCGGCCTTATATTGATGTAAAGAAGACCCTAAAAACTTTAAAAATAAGAATAAATCCTCAACGGAATCAGACAAAAATATGTTTACGCTGGGCTTGTTACGAAACTTCATATACTTTATATAAAGTAAGAAGGTGTTGTTAATTAATAATCTGTCTACTGGTATTGGATGTTAAGACCGGTTTTTATATTAATAATGTTTAACAAAAGTTATGTGAAGAGACAACTGTATTCCCTTGGTATTGATTGTCAGGTTAAACAAGCAGGGACTTGTTTTATCATATTCTTTCTTCCTTTACGCTCATTTGTGTATTTCCTTACAATGCGTTCGTAAGTCCTTAAGAAATCGTAAAATCAGAAGTTAATGGCAAATTAAGAATTAATTAACTATTGACATTTAGAACAAAATGTTATAAAATAACATAATATAAAGCAAACTACTTTAAGATAGATATATGAAACAGATTAATACATTAATTTCTACGTTGACATGAAGCATAGATGAATAAGAAAAGGAAATCACTATGTTTTAATTTAACATATTTGAAGAAAATAAACAATACTTGACGAAACCACTGCATAATACATAAAAATAATATTATCTTTAAGTTAGTCAGCTATAATAGAGAAAAACAGAGTCCCTACAGAAATAAACTTAAACAACAAAATATTGCTCTCATATCTTTTATGGGGCCTTGTAATGGATGGTAGTGGTAATGCAAACTATTGAAATAAATTTGAAACATGATTCCTTCTCCCACTGTAATTCATTTTCTATCTAAATAACAACATTGTTTTTCAAGAAACATCCATAGTTTATATTGATATCTGATAACTTCATGAAAAACAGTGTTAAATAATAATTATACCTAAGTAAATGATTAATGAGTTTTCACAAAACTTATTCTTTTAACAAATCATGTACACTGCACACAGAAACTTAATAGCCTATCAGCATCTGTACTTGGATATCATGAATTTTAGCTGTATATTATGAAACATCTTGTCTGGTTAAAAAAGAATAACACTTTTAACATTTAGCAAACATTAATACAACTACGTTTATTTTCATCAATATCTAGTAGTTCAGGTCTTTCTGTAATCAAGTATTTGATAATAGCTGCATTCAACCAGTATGCATCTTGCTACTATATGTTTTACAAAACCATTGCATAAAAATGTGGAAAGAACCGAAAACGAGAACACTAATCAAGTATCGGTGAACAATAGAACCACTAAAATTTTTGGAAGGCTTCAAATAATTATTATATGATAACAGATGTTATATGTTCTATTTTAATGATATAAGTTAACATTGAAACCTTATAAAATACCGTTGAAACCAATAGTAGGGCATTTCTTTACGTAATTATGCAGTTTTCTACAAGTGTTATCGCCACATTTTGTAATACAGAAAATATATATATAAAAGATAAAGATGATTGTCTTTTTAACCGCAGCCAGTCCCTGTAAGAACCAAATAACAAGTTTTGTAACATTATTTAAAAGCAGTCAAATCTTTTCATATTATCATTTGTTTTAGAAGCGAACTCTGCAAATCTGCAAAACAACCCACTTTCCTGTTAGGCAGGCAACAGAGATTACGTAATTCTTAAAGCAAAAACAATATTCAATTGACCTGTTTTGAAAACATTTTTTATCAGGTGTTATCCAGGCCTTTTATAATTTATACAGGTAATTGAATCCACTTTCACTTAATGTTATATGACATAAGTAGTTCGACAATTATAGCAGGTATGCCAGAACTTAATAATAATAATAATAATATAAGGTAAGCGTTATTTTAATAGTTAGGTAGCCAGGTCAACATTCTCACATCTATGAAATTTTATTCTTTTCTTAAAATATAGGTAATGATTCTTTTTTCATCTTACACTCATAAGCGCTAATTCATTTCATTAACATTAATTGTTAAGTTACTTTATCGTGTCGGTCTTTGTTTCATTTTCGCTATGAATTTGCATTATCTTTCGTTCTTTTTACATATTAAATTTTGTTTCCTTTATGGTTATCGTGTCTGTTTTAATGATTTCCTATTTATAATTATTTATTATGATATCCCGTCCGTGATTTTCCTAGTGCCCTCTCCTGTTGGGTGTCCTTCTGGGCTCCTTTCCGGTGATCCTATTTTGCTGCGTTGTTTTGGCTTCTGGTATGTTTAACCTTATACTAACCAGTGGATAATCAGCGTTTCAACCACATAATGTTCCAATAGGAATTATTATTTGATCAAATCTGATCATTTTAGCGTAGTTTATATCGGAGTCATAAACATTTGTCAAAAAATATTGTTTATATTTGACTTAAAACAAACTAAAAAACATTCCAAATTGCCCAAACCCCTTTCAATATAGGTTTGCAACTAGTTCCGTCAAATAAATAATCATTTTTTTAATTACACACAACGTAAAAAAAACTCATTTTAGCGAACATTTTGTTCTTTTCCTGTCGTTGTTCTGTAAAAATAATATCCAGCCCCAATTATTTAATTTTTACTTTGTTCAAGCTTTAATCACTGTCGTTGGCTGCGTAGATTTGGTTTTTCAAAAAAAGAATATTACATTTAATAAGATGAAATAGGGCCCCATTTCTTGAAAAAGCAATGGCTAATAGTTTTAATTGGCCCCTTTTTCCTGTTTTGGTTTTGATAATAGTTTAATAAAGGTGCAATGTGAGTGAAATTTTTACATGAGGTACAATATTATCTAATGAAATGATAATAATCATGTCTAGTCAGCATAACTATTTATTGATGATCAGCTACCATTTATTAGAAGATCATTTACTAACGGTTATCATTTTCAATTTATAGATCATTGTGGTTGTAATAAGATTTATTCTGTTGACAGGAAATAACATTTTTGATAAATACTGGCAGCGTGCTTAATTACGTATGCAATTGTCGACAAATGATCCTAAATAAATTACCGGAAATACTGTTTTGCGTACGACAAATTGTAATAAAGAGGCTAATAAATGTTGAATATTGTCATTCTAAGATGCTAAATGCTACATTTATAGTGTATTTTATATGAACTGCTCATTCCTACAAAAACACACTGAGAACAATACTGTTTTGGTTTAAATTAAATGAATTCAATTAAAAGTGAAATGTAGGATACATCATTACGGGTCATTGCTTTAACCATGTTAACAACAGAAATTCTTTGGCAATTTAACTTAATTTTAAGTGCCGCCTCGTAGCTGTGCCTGGAATAATACACGAAGGCACACACGAGATCTTCCCATAATAAGTACTGTGCAACAATGGAGGTAGGATACATGTACACAACTTCTATCTTTACATTTTTAAGTTTAATTTCATTGCACTCAAAAGTATTTTGTTTTTCTGTTTAAAATTAGAGTTTGTGTTATACAATATAAAATACAATCACTTTTAAACACACGGAAACATGCGCGAATACACGCAAATGGACACACTAACGCGAAAGTCACATGCATTCCACACACACACGCGCACATCCGCACTCTTATTTCTGCCCATAAGAAAGTTATTTACAACTGCAAACAATAAGACAGTATAGTTTATTAGATGGCCCTAAAAATGTATGAAGACATGCTGAACAGTACTGAGGGTGCCTCTAGTTGTTGATGTCACGACTTACGTCACGTTTGCTTTATCAGCTGAAATGTTTTATTATCATAACATTCCGCGATTTTGGTCCCTTGTGAATTCAATGACTATATTGCATTCACTTGTTTCCAAGGTAGATATGAGAAAAGAATTCCATGGTAAGTATGTAACGATAAATGTAAGAGCAAATTCATCAAGTAATACAGTAAGAGATCTGAACGTTTGATTTCTGAAACAGATAAATACACTTTCCTCTGACATGCGTCACGTATAAATAACAACAGCAAATAAATATGCTGACAGAGGACTTGCTCTACACAAAGTTTATGAAGCAATGAAACACTACTGAACACAAGTGAAAATCACTATTCGTATAACTGACAAAATATATAAGGAATGTATAATAGATAATGTGATGCAGAACATTAATTTTAGGAGGCTGTAAAGTATTGTATTAATTAAACCTGATACTACTAATAATTTGTTTATTATATATTTTTGTGCATGTAACCATTTCTCGTGTTGGGGGTACGAATACTTAATTAATGAGATGTTTTAAATATGATCAACTCTTGTCCTGAAATGTATACTAAATGATGTTTAATTACAAGCTCAATGTGCTTTTTTAAAACTTATAGATTAATAATGAAAAAAAAAAAAAAAAAAAAAAAAAAAAAAAACGCAAAAAAAACGTCGGACCAGATGGTAAAGAATTACAGGATGACATAAACAAGCTACTTCATAAAGTAAGTGTTGAAATTTGTGAACGTATTAAAGAGGACCATCTCCGTCACAATGACAAAACAGATAATATGATTGAAAATACGCGACGTTTATTGCAAAATAAACTTACTACTTCCGATTTCTCCAATCTTGAAAATGAAATTACGAGTTACACAGAAGACAAAAAGAATGACATTGTTATTAAACATGAAAAGAAACTGACATATTTGAGAGAAGAAATGAGTAAATCTAGATCTACTTTGAATAAAAACGGAAATCATTCCCCTGTCACCACTGATTCCATATCAACGTCGCCGCAAATTGTAAATTATAATAGTGAACAAGACTGGCAAACGGTAAAAAAGAAACAAAGATCATCTAAATCGACAAAGAAATTTACGGTTAACAAAACTGTTAATAATATTTCAACCAAAACTGCAACAACTACAAAAACAGGTATAATCCAACCAGACTTAGAAAATCAGAAATCAAAAAACGTGAAAACCCCGGGCACCAAGAAAACATACAGGGAGGCCGTGATCAACGGGGAACCAAAGAATCTGAAAACAAATCAACTGCTACAAAAAATGGATATAGTGTTACAAGAAATAAAGGAAATCGCAATGATAACAACAAAGCAAAATCACGAAGGTTCAAAAAATTCCAGACACGAAATCAATATAAAAAATATAAAAAGCGGAAAAGTCAGATACAACAAGGTAAAAAAACAGTGTTGAACTTATCATCACGCCCAATGTCAGAAACTGAACTGATAGTGCTTGGAAAAGGGTTAGGATTTTGTCCACGATATAATTCGCATGATAAGGTTCGATTAGCGGAAGAAGTTTTTCATTTTTCAAGACGTTTAAGACTAAAAGAGTACTTCAACGATTTGTATAAAATGATAACAACGAAAGCGATGATAATAACCAAAAAGAAGAATATCAAAATTTGCCGTTCTATAATAAAACATCATCTACCTTTACCCACCTAGCGGGAGACATTTATTTGGATTTTTATATTGAGGCTATAAGTAATGAAATTATGCACTCTTCTAAACAAAAACGGTTTTCGTCCTAATATATCCAAGCAAGAACTCCAGTCGCTTAAAGACCTATCTCGTGATACAAATATTATTATCAAAAAGGCAGACAAATCCAATACCATCGTTATAATGGACAAACAGAAGTACATCGACGAAGTGAATCGACAACTGAACGATGAGCGATATTACAAAAAAAGTAGAAAAGGAACAACATAATTTGACTAAGTTAAAAATAGAAGAATGTGTAAATGAAATACAGGAAAATAATGTAAGCATTACTAAACATTTGACATGTTCCCGTCTACTATTCGTACACCTCAATTTTACATTTTACCGAAAACGCATAAATCATATGATGAGAAACTTCCTCTGGATACCCTGGTCGTCCCATTGTTTCAGCATGTAGCTCCAGTACTGAGAACATAGCGAAATACCTAGACTTTATTTTAAATCCTTATATGCAAAGTTTGCCTTCCTATATCAAGGATACCACCGACTTAATAAATAAGGTTCGTAATCTTAAATTAAACAAAGACACCTATCTAGTTACCCTTGATGTTTCATCATTATACACAAATATCCCTCATAATGAAGGTATTGAATCTTGTATATATTTTTTACAGAAAGATAAGGAAACAATAACATCAAAGCTAATGATATAAGGAAATTGTTAAATATTGTTTTACATAATAATTGCTTTGACTTTAACGATCAGAGTTATTTACAAACCATGGGCACAGCAATGGGAAGCCCTATGGCACCTTCTTATGCTTCACTATTCATGGGTAGACTAGAAGAGCAATTTCTTAACTCTACTTATGTAAAACCTGATGTCTGGTTACGTTTCCTCGATGATATTTTTATGATTTGGAATGATTCTTTGGAAACGCTAAACTTTTTTATATATTCCTTAAATAGTTTCCACCCGAATATTAAATTCACTTACAATATTTCTAAAAGTTCGGTACCTTTTCTTGATGTTTCTGTATCTAAAGACGTAACAGGAAAATTGTTACCGATATATTTTGCAAACCTACAAATATGCATTTGTATTTAGATTTTACATCCTCTCATCCTTTATCATGTAAGCGTGGTATCCCGTTTAGTCAAGCTAAACGTTATAGACGTGTCATTTCCGATGACGGTACCTTTAAGCAGTCTTTAGATACGTTAAATAGATATTTTTCTGATAGAAATTATCCTAAATCTATTATTGAGAAAGCGTTTTCTAAAATTGAAGGCATGTCCCAAAACGATGCTCTAAGTCCTGTCGTTAAAAATACTAGTTCAATAATACCTTTTACTGTATGTTTTAATACATCTCTGCCTAATATTGGTGAAATCTTAAATAAATATTGGAATCTATTACTTTTGTCTGATAAGGTAAGCGTTAAAAATATACATACAAAGTTCAAACCTATTTTAGCATATAGACGTCCTAAAAACATTCGAGATTATCTTATGAGAAGTGCTTTACTTGATCGCACATTTTTATCTAGCCAATGTTTACGAAGTAGATGTTCACATTGTAACAATATAATTGTTGGTTCCCAATTTAATAGCAGCATAACAGGTAGTTCTTTTGATTTACACAATGATGTTAATTGTGCTACGCGTAATGTAATTTACCTCATTACATGTAAAGGCTGTAAAAAGCAATACGTAGGTCAGACTAATCAAAATGTATCATGCAGAATGAATAAACATAGATTTGATATAAGAAATTGTGACGTTAATCCAGTTTCACATGTTGCGATCCATTTCGGATCAAACGATAATAAGTGTTCATTGTCAGATTTTTCATTTTTGCCTATAGAAATTATAGACAACAACATGGACCGGTTATGTAAAGAATCTTTTTGGATCCATAAATTAAATACTATGATTCCAAATGGACTAAATAATAAAGTATTGTTTGATTTATAATAGGTTACATGAATATTAATATGTTTGTCTATTATCTTATTTTTATTAACACTGTCTAATAGACATCTGTATCACTGTTGATCCATTTTAATTCATGTACCAGCTTTATTTATTGCATAAATATTTGTTTCTACATGTTATCATAGTTTTGCCGCTAAACGCCATAACGTTTTTCGCGCGTTTAACGCGTGTTCCGTTATGACGTCGCTTCCGGTAATTTTATTATGTTTTGCACTGATGAAGGCATATAGCCGAAACGTTTGCAATTAAATTAAATTACTAAATGTTCGTGTTTGTGTGGCTTGTCTGATTAGATTAATAATGACGCATTCTATGATTTCTGCGGTGGCGGAATATAAACCTTTTGGAAATATTATCAGCATGATGAAAATGTCTGAATCAATATTTAACAAATGATAAACCGAAAGTTTTGGTGTTCCTGTGATTTAACTTGCTTGTTTGGGTGTACATGTTTTGCAATTCATAGAATTTGTATTACCTCGGTTCAATTTATTCAAACAGAGTAGTCAACAAAATACAAAATTAACAATGTTTTCAAAACATGAAAATAAAGATCAACAAAACGCAGTCAATCAACTGAACCCAAATTGGACTTTAAAGGGTCAAGAAAGTCTTTTTTATAAGATGATATCAACATACATCGTTTTAACTCAATTAAGTCAATGGGAAAAATGCATAAAATGAATAATAATATACAACAATATTATTCGTCTGCTGTAATATAGGTTTGGGTTTTTCCTATTTTGAAAAACATGACATTCCACAAATGTTAGAAACAATAAAAAAGCCACTTTTGACAAACCACGAAATATAAATATTCTATTTAAGAAACATATATTTAAAACTTTTTCATTTAATTGATTATTTTGATGTCACACTTTTTTCACGAAACAAGTACATAATTGGTTTTGAAATTAAACCATAATCAAGTTAATATAACTTTTCTCATGAAATTATTTATCTTTGCTATTATTTCATATGAATGAGAATTTTACATTTGGTTATATGGACTGATTATCTTTGAAAGTAACGACAATAAATGGTCATTAGTCATTCAGTGTTGACGGTTTAATTGTGTAAATTGACTGTCATTGGTAGCAGATCCCGGAGAGTAATGAACTTTGATCAACATTATTTAGTTCGTTGCACCCTGAAGACAATTTGTTATTTAGGAATGTATTGTGTTAATTTGTTTCCACAGTTTAGCATCCAGTCCCTTTATTTTAATCAATCAATTTGAGAAATATTTGATAGGTAAAGGAAAGTAAGTGTGTTTCTATTGTAAAGCTTCGGATTGGTTATGAGGCTATTTAAAATAACAATCAGTATTGGTGCGGAGTTTCTGATATTTTGCAGTTAAAGGTTTTGGGGTGAATACTTAATAACCTATAAAAAATTATACATCCGTATTTTATAAAGAAAAGAATACTAAGTAGATTGTTATAAAAACATTAAAGAGATAATATATAATAACTTATTGTGTTCTTTTGAAGTTTCATTTTTTATGTATACAAGCTTTGCTTAAATGTGTGTGTGTTTTTGTATTTTGCTTTTTTTTTTATTCTCTTGCCTTTTTGATTTTGCTATTATTGCATCTTGATTTGCAATTGTAGTTCCGCCTCGATGTAAAAAGGTCAAATATGCAAAAATAATACAAAAGGCTAGTCTTGTCAGCATTCTTTAGGTGGGTGGTGATAGCTCTGTGTACGGTTCAGTCTCATTTGGAACTAATTTTCAATAATGTCCACTGTATCAGTTTATTTTAATTCGTTGTTTTGTATCATTCGCCGTGTGGCGGCTGTAAAAAGTCTCCCCGTACATTTAATCAATGATGTTATATTTTCGATCCTTGAAGATCGTTCAGCACGACATTATTGTTGTGCTTGTGGTATTTTTAGTTTCAACTTTTCGACATTTTCTAGTTGGGTGGTTCCAATATTCCTACTTGAATAATGTTGAATCACCCTTATGATATGTTGCCTGCTTTTTAAATTTGTCTTTTGACGTCTTATCTGTGATACACAGGCTTCATTACCTCTGATCCCCTTTCAAAATTCCATTTTATTTAGTTCCGCCCATTGTTTTCTCGTTTAGGACACTCGTATTTTTTAATTGGGGACCATACGCCGCTTTTCATGGAATGGCACTACTGTGTCACATTGAAGGTTCCATGATAACCGCCGTATGAACACATCTGCGGATGTTTCTACATTCAAAATTTTACTATTTCATGTTTAAATGATGAATTCTGCTTAAGCCGGTGCTAGGGGGCGTGGACGGTAACTTGCACTTTCCAGTACCGTCCATGAACAGGCTCAATCAAACCGAGCCTGCAACATTTTCAATTTTGCCGTGCTGGGTTTTCTTTAGGGATTCTGTATTTATCTATTTTATACATATACACTTAATAAATAGAAAATTATATTTCAATAAGCCTATTATTATTTTACGTTGACAACGTATCTACCTGTTTTCCAACCAGTTATTATTATATTTTGTTTGCTCAATAATCAAAATAAAAAAAGAAATATGCAGACGTAAGTTACAAATAGAAATCAAAATTATTGAAATTATATTGAAGTTGCTTTTGCTGTTATATTTACGACATGTGTAATGTTATATCTGCAGAAAAGTTTTGTAAATTGTCATTCCGCCATTTCGATCCAGTGTCTTGAATTTGACTATTCTAAAGTCAATAATTCTCAAAACAAATATATAAATGAACTTCCATGACAACCAAGCAATAAAATAAAAACCTTGAAATGTTGACCTTTAGAGACCTTTAGATACACAACATGATAAGAAATAAAGATATTTTTACTCTCACAAACACCATAGAAACATACAAATAGCAAAACAGAATAACGAGAAAGGGTCAATGCCAAAGTTCAAATGGCAAAGACAAAATATCTTTAAAAGGAAACAAATATTTGTATAAAATGTTCTCTGCAAAAACAAATAAACGGCTAGGGTAACATGTGAATCATTTTACATAGCATCCTTTTTCAAATTGAAATAATAACGAACAATATTTCAAATATAAATAAAACAAAGAAACAAAAGTTGTGTAAGAGACAGTCATTACTCCACTCAGCTCATTCATTTAATTTACATTGAAAGCGGTGTAAAAGTCATTTAAAACAATGTTAATATAGCAGTTATTCATAGGGACATTCATAAAAGCACATGCACATTGTTCATTTGTTATAGTGTATTATTTATTATTTTAATTGTTATTAATTATTTTATTTTTAATTTATTTTTTGTAGAATATATGATTGACATACAAAAGGGCTTGTAAAATTAAAGTTGTTGAGAATACGTTACGTTAATTTTATCTTGTTTTAATCAATCGCAAAACAAGCTACCTAACAAATTTTAAAAACGTTTGTGTTTATTTAATCTACGAATTACTTTTCATGTTATATAGAGCAGTAAATAAATTATTCATATTTATATTATCTGAGATAGGGCACAAAATGGGCGCAATTTAATGAAACTCTTCTAATATGTTACAAGAATAACTCTAAGTAACATGTACGTAACATCAATGTAACACATATAAAGGCTGTAACACTTTAGGTCCTTTATTTAAATGTGTTTTTAAATCATTGGTAAAAAGTCAGTAAAAATGTTCATTACAATCCTTGTAACATCTATGTAACCTTATTAATTCCGATATTTGACCATTTTCAAGGCTTGTTCTGTAACACTTGTAACAACCTGTAACATTTGTAACAATTATCTGTGAAATTTTCATTTCATTCTCAACCTTCGTAACATTTGTAACAATGCTGTAACAACTACGTAACAACCTTGTAACATCTATGTAACCTTATTAATTCCGTTTTCTGACTATTTTTAAGTCTTGTGCTGTAACACTTGTAACAACCTGTAACATTTGTAACAATTATCTGTGAAATTTTCATTTCATTCTCAACCTTCGTAACATTTGTAACAATGCTGTAACAACTACGTAACAACCTTGTAACATCTATGTAACCTTATTAATTCCGTTTTCTGACTATTTTTAAGTCTTGTGCTGTAACACTTGTAACAACCTGTAACATTTGTAACAATTATCTGTGAAATTTTCATTTCATTCTCAACCTTCGTAACATTTGTAACAATGCTGTAACAACTACGTAACAACCTTGTAACATCTATGTAACCTTATTTATTCCGATTTTTGGTCATTTTTAAAGGCTTGTTCTGTAACATTTGTAACAAACTGTAACATTTGTAACAATTATCTGTGAAATTTTCATTTCACTCCAAATTCTTGTAACATTTGTAACAATGCTGTAACAATGCTGTAACAACCTTGTAACATCTATGTAACCTTATTAATTCCGTTTTCTGACCATTTTTAAGGCTTGTGCTGTAACACTTGTAACAACCTGTAACAATTGTAACAATTATCTGTGAAATTTTCATTTCATTCTCATCCTTCGTAACATTTGTAACAATGCTGTAACAACTACGTAACAACCTTGTAACATCCATGTAACCTTATTAATTCCGATTTTTGGTCATTTTCAAGGCTTGTTCTGTAACACTTGTAACAACCTGTAACATTTGTAACAATTATCTGTGAAATTTTTATTTCATTCTTATCCTTCGTAACATTTGTAACAATGATGTAACAACCTTGTAACATCCATGTAACCTTATTAATTCCGATTTTTGGTCATTTTCAAGGCTTGTTCTGTAACACTTGTAACAACCTGTAACATTTGTAACAATTATCTGTGAAATTTTCATTTCACTCCAAATTCTTGTAACATTTGTAACAATGCTGTAACAATGCTGTAACAACCTTGTAACATCTATGTAACCTTATTAATTCCGTTTTCTGACCATTTTTAAGGCTTGTGCTGTAACACTTGTAACAACCTGTAACAATTGTAACAATTATCTGTGAAATTTTCATTTCATTCTCATCCTTCGTAACATTTGTAACAATGCTGTAACAACTACGTAACAACCTTGTAACATCCATGTAACCTTATTAATTCCGATTTTTGGTCATTTTCAAGGCTTGTTCTGTAACACTTGTAACAACCTGTAACATTTGTAACAATTACCTGTGAAATTTTTATTTCATTCTTATCCTTCGTAACATTTGTAACAATGATGTAACAACTACGTAACAACCTTGTAACATCCATGTAACCTTATTAAATCCGATTTTTGGTCATTTTCAAGGCTTGTTCTGTAACACTTGTAACAACCTGTAACATTTGTAACAATTATCTGTGAAATTTTCATGAAAATTCCACAGATAATTGTTACAATTGTTACAGGTTGTTACAAGTGTTACAGCACAAGCCTTAAAAATGGTCAGAAAACGGAATTAATAAGGTTACATAGATGTTACAATGTTGTTACGTAGTTGTTACAGCATTGTTACAAATGTTACGAAGGTTGAGAATGAAATGATAATTTCACAGATAATTGTTACAAATGTTACAGGTTGTTACAAATGTTACAGCACAAGCCTTAAAAATGGTCAGAAAACGGAATTAATAAGGTTACATAGTTGTTACAAGGTTGTTACAACATTGTTACAGCATTGTTACAAATGTTACAAGAATTTGGAGTGAAATGAAAATTTCACAGATAATTGTTACAAATGTTACAGGTTGTTACAAATGTTACAGAACAAGCCTTGAAAATGACCAAAAATCGGAATTAATAAGGTTACATAGATGTTACAAGGTTGTTACGTAGTTGTTACAGCATTGTTACAAATGTTACGAAGGTTGAGAATGAAATAAAAATTTCACAGATAATTGTTACAAATGTTACAGGTTGTTACAAGTGTTACAGCACAAGCCTTAAAAATGGTCAGAAAACGGAATTAATAAGGTTACATAGATGTTACAAGGTTGTTACAGCATTGTTACAGCATTGTTACAAATGTTACAAGAATTTGGAGTGAAATGAAAATTTCACAGATAATTGTTACAAATGTTACAGGTTGTTACAAGTGTTACAGCACAAGCCTTAAAAATGGTCAGAAAACGGAATTAATAAGGTTACATAGATGTTACAAGGTTGTTACAGCATTGTTACAGCATTGTTACAAATGTTACAAGAATTTGGAGTGAAATGAAAATTTCACAGATAATTGTTACAAATGTTACAGGTTGTTACAAATGTTACAGAACAAGCCTTGAAAATGACCAAAAATCGGAATTAATAAGGTTACATAGATGTTACAAGGTTGTTACGTAGTTGTTACAGCATTGTTACAAATGTTACGAAGGTTGAGAATGAAATGAAAATTTCACAGATAATTGTTACAAATGTTACAGGTTGTTACAAGTGTTACAGCACAAGACTTAAAAATGGTCAGAAAACGGAATTAATAAGGTTACATAGATGTTACAAGGTTGTTACAGCATTGTTACAGCATTGTTACAAATGTTACGAGAGTTTTGAGTGAAATGAAATTATACAGATAAGAAATTCAAGCAACAAACTTGTTACAAATGTTACGGAATTCACATGCGTTACGTAGGAGTTACTTAGTGTTACGCTTGTAACAAATGGCAATAGTTTCGTTAAATTGCGCCCATTTTGTGCCCTACGTGGAGATTATTATCTTACCTCAGTTGAATAATAAATGAAAATAAGATTTAACATTAAATTTGATGTTTTAGCCATATAATGTTTCTTCTAATTTCATATTTACCAGTACTATAATGAAATGTATCATTTATTATTTACACTCCTATGTAGCTTATCGCCTGTACAACAAATTTCTTTCTTCCATAGTTTTAAATCTGTCATTAAGGGAATTTCGAAAAGATATTTATGTTTATTAGATATTTGATTCTTCTGTTTTCAGTGTACATTTATGAAAATGAATACAGTTTAATATAGTTATCCTTAACTCCCATGCTGTTTCATTTGTTTATGATCAGAAAATATCAATCACTCCTGTTATCACATTTGGTCAATGACCGACCTGTTGTTGATTATTTCCAAAGAAAACTCAGGAGGGTCAACTTTTTCTCTGTATTTTTGTTTCTTTTGAATGCATCACCTTTTCTATTGATATTTTTGATTGTTTTTCTTTTCAAATTTCATACATGTTACGGAATATACAAGGTAGATTTGGTGAGTGTAATCAAATATTTGATTTATTTGAATGCCAGTTTGTATTAACCTTACATCAATAGAAATATAGAAGTGTCACATATCATTCTTAATCTCATATTACTTCCATATATTCCTGTTAACATGGTTAAGTAACATATACAACAGGATTTATATGATAGATGATATTTATGAAAATATGCCCGGCACATACATACGTTTTATTTATTAAATATTCTGCAGTCATAAATCTTACATTTATAACGGCTGATAAATGTGAAGTATGACCAAAGCCTTAGTGATATCAAAATAGACGGGATTGTAGATCCCGCTGAATACATGCAGACATGAACTTTGAAGTTTATTTTGTAGAAACGTTTAAATTGTGTGAGCATGGTTAATGTATTAGAAAAGACAGAATTCTTGACAAACAGACAGAATGACTTCCGGAAAGACAGATCAAAACAATATAATAGTACCCCATAATTATTAAAGAATAAATATATTTTTGCAGCTTGGGCCTTAATCGATTTATATGGTTTCATATTTAGACTCGCTTTCATTTTCAGAGTCAAACATATATTATGTCAAACGTACATGTACCCTATATTGCATAACTTCTTGGATTAATAAGATATACGTGTACTATGTGCACCATTACCTGGATTGAATGATAATGACTTAATAAGGTGCAATGTATTTCCTAATTAAATACTAACATCATGTCTCGTTAGCACAACTATTAATTAATGATCTTTTAAATGCATTCGTAAATCATTTAGTTAACCTTTTCAACTGAGCACCATTTCCTGTTTGAGTGATGTTGACTAATGGTGCAATATTATCTAATTAAATGATTATCATCATGTCTAGTCAGCATAACTATTTATTGATGATCTTCTACCATTTATAAGAAGATCATTTACTTATAGTTATCATTTCAATTGATAGATTGTTGTGGTTGTAATAACACGATTTATTCTGATGGCAGCAAATAACATTTCTGATAAATACTAGCAGCGTGTGTAATTACGTATGCAATCAATTGTCGACAAATGATCCAAAATGAATAACCGGAAGTGCTGCTTTGCCTACGACAAAGTGTGATGAAAAGGTTAATTAAGGATGAAACTGTCATTCTAAGATGCTAAGTCTACATTTATATTTTATTTTATTTGAACTGCTATTTCTCCTAAAGTACATAATTTATATAACAATTCTTAAATAGTTTTGTTTATTTCCAATGACATATTCTTACTATGAAAGTTAAATAATAGCGAAATATGTACGTAAACATATTTTGGTTAATGACAATATCATTAAAGATCCTGTATGTTGAACTGAGGTTGTATACAAAACTAAAGAGAAATTATAATAAAATATAATTATGCTTCAAACATCGAAGAATATGTAAAATATGTACCGCAAATATTTTTTCATATCATATGTTATCATTAAAATATATGCATTCATTTCTTATTGCATAATTTGACTTAGACCTTATAGAACATATTTTTTATTACTTCCCTTTATTTACATGACATGTTATGTATGTGTGTTTGGATTATTCCACCCGAAAATAAACCATATGGGCGAGCAATGAATTGTAAATTAAGATTTATCAATTTTGTAAGTTCAAAAAGCATTAATTAAAAAGATATTACCGAAAATGAAATGTTACATTCGGTAATACCTTTATAAATAATGCTTTTTTGAACTTACAAAATTGATAAATCTTAATTTGAGCATCATATTTATTATTTTAACCATAGAATATTTGTGTTACAAGATCTGCAGGTGCAGATGAAATGGTCATTTGATGCATTAAATATTTCATGCATGTCACAGATATTGTTTGTTTTTCATTAACCTGTTAATATGATATCAAATTTGTAAAAAGGAAACTAGACAATTTTCGTTTCAATTCAAATTTGTGAAAACGCGTTGTTGTACTCTATGCAAAAGTCATTGTTTTGTATTTTTATTTATATAAAACGTTTTCTTTGTTACGTGCTTATAATCTGTATACATGGAGTTAATATGTTTACATTTATAGAGAAGAATGATACATATCATTTCGAACGCCTCAAGATCTGTACGATTACTCACAATCACCAGAAACTGCATCAACATTAGTACTTTATCTTTTATAGATTTACTCTTCATGATCTTGACCATTTGTTACGAAAAGGAAATAAAAGTTTGCATTATCATGATAGAGTTAAACGGGTAAGTCGATGACCGTCCTGTTGACAACATAAAGTCATTATCTTTCAAATAAAATATCTGAGAAGGGGTCATTTCCAATACGTAGTTAACTATTGATAAGTAGGATGTACGATTCATTGTTATTCGAATTATAAACTATCGCAAAGTATTGAACTTTGATTATAAGTTTACTGTACTTTGCATGTAATTGTTCAAGTAGGAACGTTTTGTGTTAACTATAATTGACAATTTAGCATCCGAGTCAATGTTTTATTTAATCAATTGCTGAAATATTTGTAACACACAAAATACAGACTAAAATTAGTTTCATCAAACCTTTAAAATAGTTACTACTTGCACCAACACAACCAGAATTACTACTTGTAAAGGCTTTTTCAAAATCTTGAAATATGAAATATAGATCATATATTACCTATCTAAGGATGTTCGGTGATCCTTACTACTTAAGTGTCCGCTTTTGGTCGTGTTTGGAATACACGAAGGCGCATGTGACCATCACAAA
>NW_026866027.1:0-14356 GCF_026571515.1 Ruditapes philippinarum | reverse complement strand
TTTTAAATATTAAAAGGGGTAGGGAGTTATAAGTGACTTCGCATTTTTTTATTCTTAAGACCAAGAGAAGAAATTAGCAAGGGGGTTGTATTCATGTAGTGATCAGTATTCCATGACAACAACCGGACAAAATAATAAAATAATAATATTTACCACTACCAGCACCACCAACCACCACCACCACCACCACCACCACCCACCACCACCACTACCACCACTACTACTACTACTACTACTACTACTACTACTACTACTACTACTACTACTACTACTAATAATAATAATAATAATAATACTAATAATAATAATAATAAGTTGAGGTACAGTAAGATTTCTGCTAATTCTTATAACAAAAGCAACATAGTATAAAAATACTTGGGCATGAACACAATGATAGTGCACATTCAAAAGTTAAATCACACAGACAGCGTCTATTACATGCACATAATGTTTAAATAAAACTTAATAAAATTATTTACCAAACATCGCCATTTGCATGTTTTCCGGAAATGGTGGAAGAGTCGGGTTGCCATTGACAACATGTGTTGGAGATACCACCATCTTTTCTTCCCTACCTTAAAAAATATACAATACATTATAAAAACATTTCACCAGTTACCACTCCTTAAAAACGCAAAATACTCCTGAATATTCTGCAGGATTATTTATCTGCTGTTAAAAACTTTACCGATGAAAAAAATAAGATAAAGTAGTAGCTAATTTGCAGTTAGAATTACATGATAACCCATCTCATGACCTCATGTAAACGTTGTCACAGATAGAGGCCTTATTCATATTGCCCAAAACGTGCATCGTTGTTTGGCTTCAATGTACGTGTAGTTCGAAATATAAAAGCTCATACTGGACATCACCCTGTATTAATTAGGGTTCAAACTAAGAAGACAACAAGGAAAAAAAAGAAAAACGAATGGCAACACGCGTAAATATTTATCAAGTTTTGTTCTAGAACATCAAAAACGCAACAAGCCCAATTTCTCTATATAACCAGAACCCTAAAAGGCCGTGCCTTACCTGGTAGTGCCTCCTCTGGCCGCGGCATTGTGGTCAGTTTGGAAAGACTTGTTATGTCCATTGTGACACTTTTGCATAAATATTTCCCGTATATATCTATCAAAACAGGTTAGGATGCCTATTACAGAAGGACACTTTCGCCAAATTACTGATAAGAGGAAATAGAACATGATCACATCTTCATTGAATGGTGAACATGCAGTTCATTATCTATAAACAGACAACTCAGTTTACTAAGATATTCATAGTTCGTAAATAAGAACTCTTTCTTTCGTTTAAGTATTTCAGTTGCACGCTTATAACAGAAACTATGCACTTAATTACATGAAACGCAAGTGCATTAAGATGGGCCATACAGCTCAAATAAAAAGTGTAGATTTTTACGGTGGCACAGAGGTGACATGTTTGTGATTTATTTATCTCGTACGCGCTAGATACTATGTCAGATAATTAAGTTATTATGTGGTGCGAACGAGATAATTAAGTTACTGAGTCCTGTGCATGACTTAAAGTATCTCGTGCGCACGACTTAGTATCTCGTGCGCAAGAGATAAATAAACCACACACACACACACACACACACACACACACACACACGCACGCACGCACGCACGCACGCACACACACACACACACATGTTACCTCTGTGTCACCGTAGATTCTGGCATTACCATGTCAAAATATCCAAGCTGACAGAAAAAAAACAACCTTAAACGCATGAGAATAAAGAAACCAGCATGAGAATAAATTAGCGAGGACATAACACCAGCCGATTATTAAAATTCATTTCTGGGCACGGCTGGCCTGGCTTATGTGTAGGCTGACCTGGCTTATGTGTAGACTGGCCTAGCTTATGTGCAAGCTGGCCTGGCTTATGTGTAGGCTGACCTGCTTATGTGTAGGCTGACCTGCTTATGTGCAAGCTGGCCTGGCTTATGTGCAGACTGGCCTGACTTACGTGTAGGATGGCCTGGTTTATGTGCAAGCTGGCATGGCTTATGTGCAGACTGGCCTGACTTACGTGTAGGATGGCCTGGTTTATGTGAATGCTGGCCTCGCTTTTGTGTAGGCTGGCCTGGCTTATGCGTAGGCTGGCTAGCTTATGTGTAAGCTAGCCTGGCTTATGTGCAGGCTGGCCTGGCTTATTTGCAGACTGGCCTGACTTACGTGTAGGATGGCCTGGTTTATGTGCAAGCTGGCATGGCTTATGTGCAGACTGGCCTGGCCTTATACTGATGGCAAAGTTACTGTTATAATTCATGCAAGGTAAGGGATAAGCTACGGCTCATTCTGATGGCCAATATCAAATGGATGGCCGGACAATACAAAATATATTTAACAGTAAATCTTTGGACTTTTGTAAATCATACATCTAGTAATCCATTTCTTAAATCTAGTAATCCACTTTTTAAAATGTGGTAGTTGTGTTGGTAGTTTTCACTCTGAAAAACGGCAGGAAGCCACATTGAATTTTCTAGAGCTCAGTTCAGCAACCGCATTGTTCCTAGGCAAGCTGTCAAGCAATTTATCTGTACTAGTTTCCTTCATTTTCACAAGGAAATGATTAATTTCTTTACATGCCATAGCAGAGGCACAGTGCAAATGAATGACCGAAGAAAGGATTTAATAATCAATCACAAAGAAAGTGACATGCACTGACCAGGAATCGAACCAAGGTCGCTGATTCACAGTCTAACGCTCTACATGTACCTATTGCGCAAACTGGACGGCACTTAATTATGTGGTTTCTGTTATAAGGATTCAAGTTTATTGTTGTTGTTTTTTCTCTGTCAGTATAATGGGCAGGGGGAGTTTATGTCAGCTACTTAAATCTGTGGTTTTTCTGTAAAACATTACTTTCTAAGGAAATAAATTTGACAAATAGTGTAAAAATGAATAAGTTATATAACATTTATTTCCTTTTCATTAACAGTTTCAGGACAGAAATAACAATACATACTCAAGAAATACTAATAAATTCATAGCAAAAGTAAAATCATATACTTATAACAAGCAGAAATAAATACATTTTTATGACTTCCTGATCATCTAACATGCTTATTTTAGTTATCTTTGATTTTGATTGTAGACTTTAATAATTCTAATTACAAATATTAGTACATACAGCATTAATTTTAGCATAATTGTGTAAGAAGCTATAAGTTTATATAGACACACTCTACTAGTATTGCACATGATGCTTACCAAATGGTCACCTTATTGCAATAACTGGTTAACTCTTATTTAATTTAGAAGGACTTAACCCAGTACTCCACTAAGGTGACAATAATTTGCTTTCTGTCATTCAGAACTTATTTAGAACTTGTCATGTACAGAAATACTTAAGTAACTTCAGATACATGATTTTAAATATTTTAAAATACGATTTTGTTTCCTTAGTTCTTAAGTGTTTACATTTATTATCATGTATTACCTATAAAGTCTATTTATTGTTATAACACATAGAACGAAAGTGGTGTTAACACACATCCATGTAAATAATTATGTTAAATTGATTGTATAAACTGAGGTAATAAACAAGAGGTAACACAAAGACAGCATATTCTACTATTCTCAGTGCTTGAAAGTTAAACAAGAACCTAAATAATAATAATACATGACACGCCTTTGAGTCTTGGATATTGACCTAAAATTTAGTAAGTTCACAAAAGGCAATATTTCATTTAAAAACAATGCTAGCGTTCTGGATCTTTGAAAAAAATCTTCAATAATAATTCTGAAAACATGACTTAAGTTTCAAAACAATGCCCTTCTGTAATTTTGAAAACTGATGTTGTATGCAAAACTTTAACCAGGATTTTTTTTAAAGTTTATGGAGAGACATAATTTTGTCAAAATCTATGTCAGAGTTATGGACTTTCACAGTGACCTGATATCAATATCTCAAAGACATGCATAAAGTTACTCTAAAGTCAAGGTGGGTAGGATAGCTCCAATATTCTTCAAAAAAGTCAAGCTAAAAATGATTGATTATATTTGATAATTACTTTCTTCATCAAATAAAACATAACAGGAGAAGACTAATTAAATAAATGTGTTCAGTTTATAAAATTTACTTTCATTGTAGCACCAAGAACTTATAAACGTTTAGCTAATCTAAATAACATATTTGTTGAATGTTTAAAAACAGGACTTTAATAAACCAGGTTTGGAGATAGAGATACTGTGTTTGAACTTTGTGCTGGCTAATAGTCCCTAAATCCCTGGTGTTAAACACAAATTCACATTTCATAATTTATAACTACATTAATGTTATATGAAAAATTATATTTCAGCAAGATCTATGAAAAACACCTTGAAATAATATAAAATAACAAGAGGACAATTATGGCCCCTGATTGCTAACCTGGGATACATTGCTAGAAAAGGTTACAATTCTTCAATGGTGAAGTAATGTCACATTAGATCTGACAATTTTTACCCAAGCTGCATACTTTATAAAACATTTTTAGGTGTTTCCTAGTAAATGTTACATGCTAAATGGTTTTAACACAAGAAAACTTACATAAGTCTAAACAACCCAAGACGATCCCATGGCCGGGGCCAAAATCTTACATCTCAAGAGCATGATTTACATAGAACCACAAGCCATGTACATTTGTAAATGATGCTACATGCTAAAAAATCTAGGCTCTGGGCATGGTATTTTCATATTAAGATTTTTTCAGCCATGCTAACTACAAAAGTCAATGTAAACAAAATAACCCCTAAGGTGGAATCTTTTTTTAACAAATTGGCATGATTTAAGGTAACTTTCGTAGAGGTACACAAAATTATGCTACAAGCTGAATTTCTAAACTCTGGTCATTGCAGTTTTCAACATAAAGACTTTAATGCATTTTCCTATATAAGACCATATACTCTTAAGTAACAACTGATCTAGGAGAAAGATTCTAACCCCAAAGACATGATTTATATAACTATGATATCTGACCAATGGACCAGGGCCACAACATGATCCTGCATGCCAAACATCGAAATTCTGGACATTGCAGTTCCACTCAAGAAGGCGTGAGTTCTTTATATAAGTTAATATAATCTAATTGACAATGCAAGTCTATACAAGCTAAGTTATCAAAGCATGTAACTTTTGTAGAGGACCACATGGGGATGCTATTTGGCAAAAATGTTAATTTAAGGCATTGTAGTTTCTAGTAAGAAGATCTACGGACACAATGACATCACAAACAATCATCTCCGAGTACTGATGAGCTAAACACACATTATAAAATGTAAGACCCAGATATTTAGTCATGTCACCTGAGAGTGATCAAATAAATATGAATCATCTTTAAATAATATTGAAATTGAAAGCACTTTTTGTATATTATTATAATATCACAATTCGCTGTTTGGCTTCTTTTTTCCGTCCTTCTTCCCGAGACCAATTGGACAGCTCACTCCCGTACCTCCTAATCCACAATAACCGTCGGGATTTTTATGTAAATATTGCTGGTGATAATCTTCTGCATAGTAAAACTCAGATGCTGGAATTATTTCTGTCACAATTTTGCCGTAACCTTTTAATATTATCAGTTTTTCATATGCTTCTTTAGAGGCTTCCGCAGCGTCTTGTTGTTCGTCGGAGTAAAAATAAATTCCTGACCGATATTGTGTTCCTTGGTCGTTTCCTTGACGATTCGGTGTTGTGGGGTCATGATTTTCCCAGAATACCTATAACGCACAGTATTACGTTAATATTGATATACATATACATTAAAGTTGTGTTAAGTGTAAAACCGGTGAGTTATCTGTACAGATAAATATAATTTACAATAAAATAATAAATTTACATGAAATATTGAAATCATCCACAAGTGTGAATGTAGGTTAATTTTTATAACACATCTCTGACAAAATGTTTCGCATACTGAACCTTATTTTATCATGTATCATACGATATGTCAGTTGAATTAATTGCCAATTTTTTAAAGTTTTTTAGTTGGTTATGTTAAGTCATTTATTCAAAGCTGAATGCCTAATTACTACGTACTCTAAACAGCTTGATCATGAAAACTTTATGCAGAAAAAGCACATTGGGTACTTTCTTTGACCAATAGAAAATAATTTTCTCTAATTCACACGATTTTCACTGTATAATCTATTCAATGTTCTATGTTAACACAATCCAAATCTTTACAACTGAGCATAAAATACACATTTTAAACATCCTACTGTAGCAAACTCTATACTCTACCTTTAGAATTTCATCATATGAAACATTTTTTGGATCAAACACGACTCTGACCACCTCATTATGTCCGGTATTCCCTGTACACACCTCCCTGTATGTAGGATTCTTAGTATAACCGGCTGAATATCCAACCTGACAGTAGACAAAAAAGCTAACTCAAAACCATCTTAATTAGATAGCAGCTAATTTTATTTACTGTCAATGACTTCATAGCACTTCCCCCATTGGGTGTCATATCATTAATTCAAGAAATCATTTCACATTAAATATTGCTCTTTTTTTTCAGTAAAAGCCCTCTTCACAAATATGGATAATTAAATAAGTTTAAAGCTGCATGCCTCCATATGAGCCAAAATATTTCATGAAAATCAAACTTGAGAAAAATGTACTTAGATTTCAAGTAAGTAAAAAAAGATTCATGATTCAAATAATAAAATAATTGATTTTTGAAATACTCATAACCATATTTCCACTGTGTTACTAACGTTGTACCCCCCCCCCCCCATATATTGACCTCTTTTTGGTAATTAACATAAATTGTATGTGTCCTTTGCAAGGTGTAAAATTACATTTAATTTACTTAAATTAACAATGTTTTACATTAAAATAAATTTTCCAAAATTTCAAGAAAATTAGCATGAATCTGGAGGGCATGCTGCTTTAACAGTAACTATCTTTTTAATTCTTAATCTATTTTATTCATAAAGTATTATCAATAGGAAACTAAATAAATCATGTTTTTATAATTCTGACATGCAAATATTATCAAAAACCCTGATACAACTTAAAGCACTTAATAGTATGAAAATTACAAAATTAAGTCAGGTATGTTTTGTTTAAAGAAACTCAACTGAGGTTCTGTGAAAGATATCAAATTCAATTCCAGAAAGGTAGCAAGTTTTATAAATGTATGGTTTTTTTCTACAATAAATAAATTTGACATGCATAAACCTTAATACATGTACAATATACATGTACATCCTTATGGATAAATTGTAATCATTAACATTATGATATTTATCAACTAAGTCAGTTATAGGTGATAATAGAATTAAATAAACTTTTTAAGAATCCCCAAAATCTGTAATTTTATAAGAACAAATTCAGCTTCATATACTTTTCATCATGTCTTAATGTTTTATTGTTTCTACTTGTTCGAGTAATTCCAAACTTCTGAATTCAGGAAACTTCCACTATCCAAACTTTTTAGCAAATCCCACAGGTGTTCGGCTTTCAGAAGTTACACTGTATATTAGATCATTATCATAGAACAGTTCCTGATTGGTTGATTCAAATTTCAAAATATATTCCTTACCTGTGTAGAATAAACCCCTGCCTGCTTCCAGAACTTTCTCTCCGCTCCCCAGAAACAACCCATCCCTGAAACAAAGTAACAGTAAAAATATATAAATACTTTCAAAAACAAAATTACCTTCTATAATATCATCTGATTTGGTCCAAAAAGTTTCATCACTTTTCTTTTATTTTCATGTCATAAGAAGAATATCTTGTCACTTGCATATTTTAATTTTCTGAAGTTTCACCTTGTCATTTTGAAAATCTGGACATCTTGTATTGTACTTAGAAAAGCTTTATGAAATTCCAATATAAAGAACTTTTCTACAACTGTTTATAGCACTATGGCCTCTATAAACTGTCAAGGTCATTATTTAATACATGTATGTAAATACCTTGAAAGTTAAACAAGGCAATTAAATAAAGCAAAAAAACAACTAATAAGCAGGAGGAAATTGTGTGTTCAAAAAGTTACTTAAAGTACAAAAAACAACAGTTACAAGAAGTGCAATTAACAATATCATTTGATTAACACAAAATGTTTTTAAAAAATGTACCAAACATAGCCATTTGCATCTGATCTGGAAATGGTGGCACTGTGGGGTTTCCATTGACAGCATGTTTTGGTGAGACTTTTATTCTCTCATCACGTCCTGAAAAAAATAAAACATTTACATTAAATTTGTTAATAAATAAATTAATTTATAAAAGACATATCATTAACTTGTGAATAAATATATATAATTACATGAATTTAATGCCACACTTGTAACTCAACATAATTAGTTCAGTAATTTAACAGCACATGACGTATTTTGTGTCATAAATCTAAACATTCAAATTTTGAGTAACATGTGATAAAGTAACAATGTTGTGAAAGACTCAAAGGGCTTTTAGTGCTATCTTTGTTAAAGATCCTGTAACACAATTTTTTTTTATGTTTTTTTTTTATTCAATAAATATATGCTCAAATGAAGATATACAAATATTGTAAGGTCCAAAAAGCATTATTTGTAAAGATATTACCGAATTAACATTTTATGTGAATAAAAGGAGGTATTTAGAAATTTATTTTCTATAAAGTCTATTTTTTTTCAATAAGAGATGAAAAGCATATATTTTAATGATTACATATAATGTGGAAAAATATTTGCAGTACATATTTTTACATATTCTTCAATGTTTGAAAAATTGTTTGAGAAGAATAAGTATATAATATACATAAATAAAATTTTACTTAAGAGTGGCAACAACCTTAATTACAACATACAGGATCTTTAAAGAACACAGGCAAGTTATTTATAATAAATGAAACATTTCCTGAATGTATCAAATGAAATTAAAGAAAAGAAAATTATATTTATCAGGGTAAGAATTTCATACCTGGGCAAGGCATCTTGTGGTGTAGGCATAGTTGAAGGTCTATCACCCATAAAGCCCATAAAAAACAGACCTGCTGCAGGCTGAATGTCTCAACACAGACTGAATTACAAACAACAGGTTAGGTAGTCTTGACAAAATTGTCCTGAAAAAAGAAAAAACAACAGGAATGGATTTGTAAAAATGCCATGTCCACAGCATTGTATAGAAAGTGGGAAACAAAAGTAGTTTATCATTTGTTTGTACATTTTGTAGTAAATTCTTGAATTTCAATTCACAATTTGCTTGCATGTTGAAATCATATTAACATTACATAACAGTTCAAAATAAAAGAGCATGTATGTGAAACTTTTGCCTGAAAGAACATTTGTAAACTCAGAAAAAATATACCACTAAAATAAGACAAATGAATGGTAAAAAACCAGTAAAACAATGATTTATAACCTGTGTTGATAAACCATAGACCCAGTAAATATTACTGTACCTCATTCTGAGACAGATGAATATTTCCTATAGTCAGGTTGACAAAATATAAACAACTCAGTGAACTATTAACAACCTTTTATCTGATTACAAATATAGGCCACTAGCCAGTGATTTCAGGCTACTACATTTTATTACACAATTATATCAGGTTTGACCCAATTAGAACTTCTGAAGACACTTACATAAGAATACTACAGTTGTGAAGCATTTAAAAACACAAGCAACTGTTTGTTTCATAGGGACTATATTTTATATTGAATGAGTGAGAAATGGGTGTGAAAGAACAAGATTGATTCAAGTGTGATGGTACAATGAATGTTAAGTAAATGGAATAATGTGAAAATTTAATGTGAATGTGTGGGGCATGCAGATGAAGATCATTAGATGGTGGAGTGTTAACTAAGTTGAGCAAGTTCTTAGGTGTGTTAGTGGGTGGGGGTTATTGAGTCTAATGATTGGTAAGTGAAGATGGGAATTTGATTGCTTGTTGATACGTTTAATGCGTTTATGAGTGGGGATGGTGAGTTTTGATCATTTGTGAGTGGGATGGAGAGTTTGATCATTTGTGAGTGGGATGATGAGTTTGATCATTTGTGAGTGGGATGGTGAGTTTGATCATTTGTGAGTGGGATGGTGAGTTTGATCATTTGTGAGTGGGATGGTGAGTTTGATCATTTGTGAGTGGGAAGGTGAGTTTGATCATTTGTAAGTGGGATGGTGAGTTTGATCATTTGTGAGTGGGATGACGAGTTTTATGATTGGTGAGTGGAATATTGAGTTTAATGGTTTATGAGTGGGATCTTGAGTTTGATCATTTGTGACTGAGTGGGATGGTGAGTTTGATGATTTGTGAGTGGGATGGTGAGTTTGCTGGTTTGTTTAGAGTGAATCTGAATTTGTGTTTGTGAGTGGGATGGTGAGTTTGATGATTTGTGAGTGGGATGGTGAGTTTGATGATTGGGGAGTGGAATGTTGAGTTTAATGGTTTATGAGTGGGATGTTGAGTTTGATCATTTGTGACTGAGTGGGATGGTGAGTTTGATGATTTGTGAGTGGGATGGTGAGTTTGCTGGTTTGTTTAGAGTGAATCTGAATTTGTGTTTGTGAGTGGGTTGATGAGTTAGGTGTTTGTGAGTGGATTGATGAATTTAGGTGATTTGTGAGGGGGATGGTGGGTTAAATGATTTGTGAGTGGATTGATGAGTTAGGTGATTTGTTAGTGGGACGGTGAGTTTAGGTAACTTGTGAGTGGGATGGTAAGTTAAATGATTTGTGAATGGGATGATGATATTAGGTAATTTGTGAGGGGGATGGTGAGTTAAATGATTTGTGAGTGGATTGATAGTTAGGTGATTTGTCAATGGGATGATGAGTTTAGGTGATTTGTGAGTGGGATGGTGAGTTAAATGATTTGTGAATGGGATGGTGACTTAAATGATTTGTGAATGGGACCATTAGTTAAATGATTTGTGAGTGGATTGATGAGTTAGGTGATTTGTGAGTGGGATGGTGAGTTAAATGATTTGTGAATGGGATAGTGAATTAAATGATTTGTGAGTGGATTGATGAATTTAGGTTATTTGTAAGTGGGATGGTGAGTTAAATGATTTGTGAATGGGTTGATGAGTTAAATGATTTGTGAATGGGTTGATGAGTTAAATGATTTGTGAGTGGGATGGTGAGTTAGGTAATTTGTGAGTGGGATGGTGAGTTAGATGATTTGTTAATGGGTTGATGAGTTAAATGATTTGTGAGTGGGATGGTGAGTTAAAGGATTTGTGAGTGGGATGGTCAATTAAATGATTTGTGAGTGGTTGATTAGGTAATTTGTGAGTGGGTTGATGAGTTAAGTACCGAGTAAAACGATGGTGACTGATAATAAAAGCCCTGGCGCAACATAAAACAAATGCTCACAGAAATCAAGAGAAAATTCTAAATAATACCTACATATATCTATCCTTAATTATCCTTGATGAATACAGTATGACAAGTAACTTCACTTACATCACAGAGCTATCTATACATGAAAATTCTACTTACATAACTAAAATCTGGAACAAGAGTACTTCATTCAGTAGACGCTTAATTTGCTGCTTACAGCGCTTGTTTGACAAAGAGCACATTTAGGTCAACCAATACTAAATGTATAGTGGTCAAACACGACTATATTTCATCTTCTTTTTAATAATGGCTACGTTCATCATACATGTATGATGACACGCTATAGTCGTATAAAAACAAGTATTAGCATTTCCAAAAATGCTTGGAATCGCCGTTCAGCCATGAATATAGAAATGATATTTCATTTCATGCCAAATAACTTTATTGTGTGTGGTCAACACGTAGCCTAATTAATTTGGCGTGAACGGTTTGACCCATTTTACAGACTTTTTTTTTTTACTGTCAAACGGAAAAAAGACAGCGCCCGTCCAAAATTATCTCGGTGTCTCTTTGACAAGTCTAATTAGTTGGACTATCGGCAAATATAATAAGCTTCTTGCGTAATTAACAACAGTTATACTTAATTGCAACACATTAAAATAATGTCTGTGAACATTCTATAAATGGAATTTATTTTCTATACTGCGTCGACTGCTTTGCGATGTTTTTCTGAAACGGACTATTACTGGCCTGCTACATAGATAGGCATGATGTTTTTTATATAAAGGAGAAAAAAAAAGTATATATTAATAACATAACAAGAATTTCATAATCGGGAACTTCGTTCACAGGTGTTCCTTAAATAATTCGTTCACTGGTATTCAATAATAATTAATTTTGAAAAAAATGGTATTTCTTATGTTTAATGTCACTTTATATTGTCTTATATATCCTTTTAATTTTTATGTTGTAAACATGCTTTGGAGACTGTAAAAATATTATTTCAACAGAAATTGGCACAAAAACACAATATACTTCGAAATTTTAGAAATGAAAACAATGCTGTAGGAAGGCTTACAGGCAGAGATGATAGTCATTCTGTGTAAAGGCTGACATGGGATCATGAATTTTGTACATATTTATTTAGTAGCATGTTGTTTAACATGTTATATAACATGATATACTCTGCCAGTCTAGTTTATCACTTGTTTTACAATGGAATTATTACATGTAATTTACTCTTTAGATAAAAACATCCCCAAACCAAAATAATTCGTTTTCAATATTACAAGTTTACTTTTAATTTTGTAAGACGAAGCTAGCGGATTATATGAGGCTGGCCCTTATAAGGCCCTTAAGTATGCCTATAGACCAAGTTAAAGAAAGCCCTGTCCTAAATGAGCCAACTTCACCAAAAGTAGGGCAAACTAATTAAGGCATTACAAACAAATAAATACATTCTTTTTTCATCGCAACCCCATATGAGACATATTCTTAAGAGTATGGCCACATACATAAAAAATACAGTCCTATGAATCAATCTCAATTTATCTGTGAAGAATGATATAGAAAGGAGTCTAGCCCCCTTTAGACTAAAGCTACCCTCAATGAAAAGGCAAATCAAAATAAAATGATCTGTTCTATAACATTTGATGAATCTTACTATGTATTATAATGTAAGTTATATTTCACAGGTTTGAGATATTCTCATCATCAAATTTTGAAAAGGAAACCGCTTTTTTTGGCTAAAATTTCATTCTGATTTCCGAAGAAAAAAATGGATAGAATGCTGTTGGCCATGCAAAAGGAATACATGTGTTCAGTTACCAGTCCGAGTTGCAAAACCTGATCAGTCAGTCAAGCTCGTCCGAAAAATAAGATAATTTTATTTTGGCAACAACACCATATTTTTCTCCAAGATGCATATGACACAGACACTTGTGGTGTGGAGCTTAAAACGCCTTTAAAATACAAATAAAATGTACATTTGTCAATCCCAGCACATGTACTGATCATTATATATATATATATATATATATATATATATATATATATATATATATATATATATATATATATATATATATATATATAATATATATATATATATATATATATATATATATATATATATATATATATATATATATATATATATAAACTTAATATAAGCCGTTTTGAAAAAAAAATCATATTTCAACGTCTATAATAGTAGTGTAATATTATAGACGTTGAAATATGATTTTTTTTTTCAGAAAAGATTGTAATTTTGACCATAAATTTTATATAATAGTACATTCTCAAAAAAGGGGATAAAGCGTTTCTAAATTGCTACCACAAAAATCAGATAAATTTAAATAACCAAGTTTATATTTAAATAGCATTGTATTAGTTGGAATAAGTCTATGAAGAAATTTGTATGGAAAATTTCTCAATGACACATCTGTAGTACTTTTAAATGGAACCATATGTATTTTATGCTAATCCAGCTCAGTTTCTATTTCTTTTTCCTATTTCTCTTCACTTGTATTTTCAGCATGAATTAATTTTTGTGAATTGACTCAACGACAAACGGAGAATTAGCTATTGTTTTGTTTATTATTTACGTGTTACATATATGTACTATATCAAACTGAAGCCGTTTGGTAGATGTATGTTATTACTAGACTTAACTTGTTTACAAAAGTGAACATGTTCTTCTTTTAGTTAAATTTCAACACAGGTTTTACAATATTAAAGGCACGTGAGACCCATCTTGTCTATTCCTTCTGATCTGGTGCCAGTGGTGATAAATAATATATCATGTGGTTGTATCACCTGATAATCTCTCAATTTGTTTAGATGAACATATCAGATGAATCCTTTGAAATTTTCTGAGTTTGAACAAGAATATTCCATTGAGACATCAACTTCTGTTGCATATATTGCCATTGTCTAATTATCGGCTTGAATGTGCAGTATTTAGATATTGGACGTTCTTCATTTGTGAAATAAACAAAATAAAACTTTCATCAATGTATTTAAAGGAACTCCACTGAGGTTTAGTTTCTTACTGGGGCCTGAAAA
>NW_026866026.1:0-37538 GCF_026571515.1 Ruditapes philippinarum | reverse complement strand
CGGCCTTTTAAAAAAAAGGGGGTTGGGTAGGTTAGGTAGGTGGGTTTTATAGGTAGGTAAAAATGAAGGACTTTTTTTTTTTTTTGTGCATAAAAAAATAAAAATTCCCTTTGGGGGCAAAATAGTTATTTCCCTTTGAAAAAAAGTTGGATTAAATTTTTCCAGAATGATATGTTTTTTTGGCGATTTTTTTGGAAAAAAATTTGTTTTTTTTTAAAAAAATTTTTCCCCTTGGGGTGAATTTTCAGCAAAATTTTTTTTTTTTTTTTGATAGAAAGTTTTCCCGGAAAATTTTCGGGGGAAATTTTTATTTTTCCCCCCCTTGAAAAGTTTTTTGGCCCAAACTTTTGGCAAAACAACTTAAATTTCTGGTGAATTTTCGCCGAAAAAGGCCCCGCCAAAATATTTTCCCAAAAAGGGGGTTGCCAAACTAGGGGCGATATCGGGAAAAAACACTTTGAACACTTGGTTTCGGGCGGAACTAAAAGGTTTTGCGGGCGAACTTGAAACCCAAAGGGTTGCGGCGGTTTAGGGGGCAAACCTTTCCTTTTGGTAGGGGGGGGTTTTAAATTTCCCAACTTCTACATTTTTTAATTAGGCGTTTTTTAATTTTTTTTCCGGGGCCAAATTTTTGGGAAATCCCAAATGTGTAAAAAAAACCGAAGGGAAATTTTTTCAAATTTTTAAATTTAAATTTTAAAAAAGCAGATTTTTTTCAACAAAACAGCCTCCGGAATAAGTTTGAAAAACCCGGAATTTTTCCCCAAAACTCAACTCCCCTTTTTTTTTAAACAATAGTTTCAAATAAAAAAAGTTAAAAAAACAGAATTTGGAAAAAAAATGGGGACGATTTATTGCCGATTAAAAACAAAAAAATAGCGAAAAAAATTAAAAGGGGGCTGGGGTGAGCGTTAAAAAAGGTGAACCCCCAGGGGGTTTTTTTTTTCAAATTCCCCCCCCCCAGGGGTTTTTTAAAACCCGGTTTTTTCCCCCGGGAAACTTTAGGGGGGGTTTGAAACCCCTTTTTTTTCCAAAGGGGGAGATAAAAAAAAAAACCGTGGGGAAAAAAAAAAATTTTTTTTTTTTAAATTTTTTTAAAAATATGTTGAATAAAATAATACTTATAATAAACTGATAAAATTTTTTTGGGGAAATATTTTTAAAAGGAATTTTTTTTCAAATTCCCCCCTTTTGGTTTGAACTAACCCCATTTAGAAAATGGGAAAAAAAATTCTCCCCCCCAAATTAAAAATGGTGGGGGGAAAACCCCCCCAAAATTTAAAAGGGGAAAAAAAATCTCCCATGTTTGGCTAACTTGGTGAAAATCCCCCTTTTTAGAGCGTAAAGGGGGAAAAAAAAAAATTATGGGAGAATTCTTTCTATGTTTTTTTTTTTTTTTTTTTTAAAACTTTTTTGGGAAAATCAAAAAATTTTAAGGGAATATAATGTTTCAAACATTTTTAATTTTTCCGGTTTTCCGGGAACCTTTTTTAAAAATAAAATTTAGGTGGCCCAAATTTAGTTTTTTTTTTTTAACCCCAATTTAAAAAAAAAATTATTTTTTTATTTTTTTAATTTAAATTTTTTAATTAATTCTAAAAAAAATTTAAATTTAAATTTTTCTTTTCATTCAATTTTAAATTCATTTTCAATTAATAATAAATATATAAAAAAATAGAAAAAAAAATAATTAGATTAAAAATTTTTTGTTTAAAATCAATATATTAAAAAAAGCAATAAAAAATTTAAAATCCCCACTTTTTTTAATTTAAATTTAAAATAAAGAATTTCAAAAAATTTTTTAATTTAAATTAATTAATGAATTTAAAATAGATTAAATAAATTGGTGAATTAAAAAATTAAATTATTTTTTTTTTTTAAAAAAAAAATTTAAAAAAAAATAAAAAAAATTTTTTTAAATTGGTTTTTTAAATTTAAAATTGTTAAAATGTCCAATTATTTAAAATAATTAATTAAAATATTTTTTTCGGGAAAATTTTTAATTATGATTTCGTTTTTTGGAAATTACCCTTAAAAAAGTTTTTTAAAAACCATTAAAAAAGGCAAACTTTTTTTTTTTAATCATATAAATAAAAAAGGGTTATTTTTTCCTTTAAATTTTTAAAAGAAATTTGGGTTCTTGGTAGTTAGTTATTTTTTTTAAAATAGTTAAATTTTTAATTGATAAGTATGATAGTTTCGTGTTATTAAAAAATTTTTTTTACAAAAGTCCCCTTAAAATTTAATGATTAAAACGGCCCTTTGTTTTTTCTTTTTTTTTTTGGTTTTAAAAATTTTTGTTTTTTAAATTTTAAATTTGTTTTTATTTTTTGAAATGAAATAAAGACTTAAAAAAAAATAAGAAATTTTTTAAAATCCCATTGTAAAAAATTTTTTAAAAAAAATTTTTTTTAAACAGAAAATGAAAAGTAATTTTTTAATTTAAATTTAAAAAAAAAAAAAAATTTCATTAATTAAATTCATTAAAATAAAATTAATTTTATAAATATAAAATAAAAAAATTAAAATAAAAATTTTCATAAATAAATTAATACATTGAAAAATTTTTATGAAATTTTTTAAATTTAAATTTTTTTTAAAAAAAAATTGATTAAAAAAAAATTTAAATTAATTAATTGCAAAAAAAAGTCCCCCTGTACTTTAAAATTGGGGGCGGTGTGTGGTCAGTGCATTTCAAAATTTGGGCAAATGAAAATCAATTACCCTTTTTTTTACCCTTTCTTTGATGGGGCTTTTTTTAAAAAGCATAATAATAAAAAAAGGACACAAAAAAAACACAAAAGAAAAAAAAAAGGAAAAAAAAAACCACATTTTAAAAAAGAAATAAAAAAAAATTAAAAAAAAAGAAAAAAAAAATGGATTTTGATCATTTAAAAAAAAATATTTTTAAAATATAAAATAAGTAAGTTAACAAGTTATATATAAAATTATGCCGAAAAATTTCCCAATATTTTTTTGTAACAAAAAATTTAGAGCTTTTTCGATTTTTTTCGTCTGTTTTCATTGATCTCTTTCTTTCCCCTTTTTTACAATCCCAGTTGAAAAAATAAAATGGCTTTTTGGGTGCTAAAAACAAAACCGGGTTTTTTTGAAAAATCTTTTAGGCACTTCATTTGGGAGAAATTTAAAATATAAAAGCATTTTTTTTTTTAAAATTACAAAAAATTTTAATTTAATTTAGCAAAGGAAAAGAAATACACTTTAAGTAAAAACAAAATAAAGGGTTTTTAAACAAAGTTATTCCCAGGGTTCATAAAATTAAAAAAGGCAAAAAAAAATTTAACCCGATTATTTTTTTAAATTTTTTAAATTTTTTTTAATTTTTTTTTTTTTATTTAATTTATTTTTTTTTTATTTATTTATTTTTATTTTATTTTTTTAAATTTTTTTATTTATTTTTTTTATAAATTAGTTTTTTTTTTCTTTTCTTTTCTTTCATTTTTTTCAATTAATTAAAAAATATATAAATAGTTAGAAAAAAAAAATTGAAAAAATTTTATTGATAAATCAAAAAAATTGATAATCTAAAAAATTTAAATTTAAAAATTTTTAAATTTAAAATTAAAAAAAAAAAAAAATTTAAAAAAATCAATTAAAAATAAAAAAACCCAATTTAAGTTAAAAAATTGATTAAATAAAAAAGTTTTAATTAATTTATAAATTAATATTTTTAAATTCATTCTTTAAAAGTAACCAATTTTCCCAAATAGTCTATTTTTTGATTTAAAAAATAGATCAAAATTTTAAATGATTTCGATTGGGATGTTTAAAGGGGTAATTTTTAAATAAACAGAAATGACAGTCACCTGTACTTTAAAATTTTGGGGGCCGGGGTGTGGTCATTGAAAGTTTAAAACCAATGAAAAAAAAAGGGAAATTTTTTTTTTTGGAAAAATTTAAACTTGTTTGGATGGGAAAACTTTAAAAATGACTTTTCGGGGTTTGTTTTGCCCCCCCCTAAAAAAAATGTTGAAAACCAAACTTAAACCCGTGTAAAAAACAAAAAAAAACCCATGGGAAGGTCAAAAAAAATTAAAACGTATCATTTAAACACTTTTCCTTTTTAAATTTCCCAAAGAGACCCAATTAATTTTAAAAAATTAAACCCTTCATAAAGGGGCCCCTTTTTTTAAAATAATAGAAATAGAAACAAAAAAAAAACCCAAAAAGAAAAAACAGGGTTTTAAAAATGAAATGTTTAAAAAAATAAAGAAAGAAAAAAAAATTGGGGAAATGTTGTTTCCAAATTTTTGAAAATAAAATATTTTAAATATATAAAAAAATGTAAATTTATAAAAATTATCTAAAACTTTTAAGGGGCCTTTAAAATTGAAATATTTGAAAAACAAAAATTTAGATCGTTTGGGAAACTTTTTTTTTTGGCCCGTTGCATTGGGTTTCTTTTTTCTTTTTTTTTGTTTTACAACCCAAAGTTTGAATGGATTGAATGGCTATTTGTTTTAAAAAAAAAACGGGGGGGTTTTTTTTAAAAAATAGTGTGGCACGTTCATTTAGGGGCACTTAAAATCAAAAGCATTTTTGTTTTTGGATTTTTAAATTAACTTTTTACAACACCCCAAAAATAAAACAAAACGGGAAAATATTTTGATGTTTAGCGGGGAAAAAAAATTTAAGTTTAACATGAAGGTTAAAAAATTAGGTAGTGTTTTTCCCTACGTCTTTAAATTTAAAAATTGGCGGCAGTATTGCCCGATTTTTTAAATTTTATTTATTTATTTATTTTTTTTTTTAATTTTATTTATTTTTTTATTTTTTTTTTATTTATTTTATTTATTTATTTTATTTTTTTTTAAATTTTTTTTTATTTATTTTATTTTTTATTTATTTTTTTTTTATTTTTTATTTTTTTAATTTTTTTTATTTATTTATTTTTTTTATTTATTTTTTTTTAAAATTTTTTTTATTTTTTTTTTTATTTATTCAAAAAATAAGTTATTTAATTTTTAATTAATTTTTTAAAAATGAAAAAAAATAAATGAAATAAAAATGAAAATGAATAAAATGAATGAATGAAATGAATGAATGAAGAATTTGAATGAATGAATGAAAATAAAATAAATTTGAATGAATAAAATAATTTGAATGAATAAAATAAAATGAATGAATGAATAATGAATGAATGAATGAATGAATGAAATGAAATGAATGAATGAATAAAATGAATGAATTGAATAAAATGAATGAATAAAATGAATAAATGAATGAATGAATAAATTTGAGATAATATATAAAAAATAAATAAAAAATAAAAAAAAGTAATCGGTAGTTTTTTTGCCGCCAAAATTAAATTTAAAAATTGACATAGGAAAATAAACAAACCCTTTATTTTTTTTAAAACCTTTAAAGTCAGTTTTACCCCTTTTGTTTTTTTCTTTTTTCCCCCGCTAATACATTAAAAAATATGTGTTTTTGGGTTTTTTTTTTTTGCGTGTTGTACAAGTTAAAAATTTTTTGTAAAAAATGATTTGGGTTTTTTTTAATTTTTCTCTAAAAAGAAACGTGCCTAACGAATTTCAAAAAAACCCCCCGCTTTTTTTAAAACAAATAGCCATTCAAATTTTTTAAAAGAAAAAAAAAGAGAAACAAAGAAAAAGAAAGAGGAAAAAAGTCCCAAAAAACCCCTAAATTTTTTGTTAAAAAAACGGGGTACCCTGTATAAATTTATTAAAAACTTACAATTTATAAAATAACTATTTAATTTTTTAAAATTTATCAACATCCTTTATTTTTCCCTTTATTTTTTTTTTCAAATTTTTTTAAAAAAAACCCCCGTGGGGGGTTTTTTTTTTCTTTTTTTTTGGTTTTGTGGGGTGTGTCCCTTTTATATAATAAAATGGTGTTTAAAGAAAAAAGCCCCCCCTCAAAAAAGGGGGAAATAAAAAATTAAAATTTATCTCTGTGAACCAAAAAAAATGTAATTTTAACCCATTTTTTAAAAAGAAAAAACCCTTTGATGGTTAAAGTTTTTTTACATACGTTCCCAAATGGTGTCAAAAATTCTTTTTGGGGGCAATCAGAACCCGCCAGTCATTTTAAAATTTTTTTGCTTTTTAATTTTAAGTTATTTCCCAAAAGGGTAATTTTTTTTCCCCTTTTTTTTCATTGGTAATTTTGAAAATGCCAAAATGACCCCCCCCGCGCCAAAAAATTTTAAAGTAAAAAGGGTGACTGTTATAAAATGGTATTGAAAACTTAAGGGGAATCGACCAAAATTTGAAATCATAAATTTTTTTCAGAATTTCCCTTCTAAAATTTAAAATATCGGTTTTAAATTTGGAAAAATTTTGTTACAAATTAAAGGGAAAGAATTTAATTTTTTGGGTTTATGGGAAATTTAACAAAAAAAAATTTAATTTAAAATTTTTTTATTTTTTTTTTTATTTAAACAATTTTTTTTAATTTTTATTAGTTTTTTTTTAATTTTTTTTCAAATTGGAAATAATTTTTTTATTTTATTTATTCATTTAAAAAAAAACTTTAATTTTTATTTTTTAAGGGTTTAAAAATTATTTTATTAAATTTTTTTGGGGGGGGTTTTTAAAAAATTTTTAAATTTTTTTTTAATTATTTTTTATCTGTCTATTTTAAAATTTTTATAATTAAATGGGGGAAAGGGGGGTTTTTTTTTTTGGATTTTTTTTATTTATTTACCCCTTTTTTTGTTTTTGTTTCGGGTTTGTTCCGGGGTTTGTTCGTCCTTCTTTAATTTTCATTTATTCATTTTCACATTTTCACATTCATTTCCAATTTCATTCATTCATTCATTCATTTCATTCATTTTTAAATTTATTTCATTTCATTCATTCATTCATTCATTTCATTCCCGTCATTCATTCAATTCAATTTATTCATTCATTTTATTCATTTTTATTCCCAATTATTTAAAAAGGGTTTTAAAAGATAGATTTAAAAGAATAAAATTTAATTTTTTAAAACAAATTAAATTTAAATTAAAATTTTTATTAAATTGGGGTTTCCCAAAAAAAGCCAAATTAGTCTGGGTATTGAATTAGAATAGAAACCCTTAAAAAAATTAAAAGGGTTTTCGATTTGATGATTCCCCTTAATGGGCAGTTTTAAACCCGGTACCTTAAATTTTGGCCGGGTGTGTTTGGAGTTTCCAGTTTCCCAATTGGGGAAACCAATGGGGAAACAAAGGAATTAATCTTTTGGAAATAAAATTGATTGAAATTGCAAACATAAAAAGACTTTGGGAGGTCCCAAAAGTTTAAAAGAGGCATTTTAAACAAATTTAGATCAGAATACCCAATTTTCAAAACTTTTTTAAAAACTCAATTTTCAAAAAAAAAAAAAAAAAAAAAAAAATAGAAAAAATTTAACCGGGGGGCCTTAAAAGTAAACATACCGTTTTTAAACAACGTTTAAAAAAAAATTTTTTAAAATTAAAAAACTCAAAGCGAAAAATTTTTCCCAAATTTCCCCGGTACCTTTAAAAAAGAAACATTTTAAAAACCGGGGGTTTTGCGGGGGGGGGCCAACGGGGGTGGGTTTTCGGGGCCGGGGAAAGGAAACCCGGACCGGGGCCCGCGCTTAAAAAACCCTATTTAAAAAAGTAGAGAAACTGTTTTGGGGAGCAGCCCTGGGTCCTGGGTCGGGGAAATGCGCGGGTTTCGCGGGGGGTGGGGCTGGGTCCCCTGCGGTCGCCGGGCCCAAATTGGGGTTTTTTTTTTGTCGTGACGCGGCCCCATTTTTTGTTCAGAAATGGGGATGTCACGCGGATAAAGGGGCACAGATTTCAACACCCCGCAAATTAAATTTTGTAAATTTTTAAAAAAAGGGAAACGTTTTCCCCTTTACGGGAAACAAAAAACCTTAAAAAGGGCATATCAAGAAAAAAATTGAAAATAAATAGCAATCGTTTGGTGTAAAATTTTTTAACTTTTGTTTAAAAAACAAAATTTTTTTCCCGGGGGCCTATAAGTTTTTTTTTTATCCCAAATTTTTTGAAAAATATTTGTCATATTTTAATATAAAAAATTTTTCTCAAAAAACTTTCTTGCTTCTTTAAGTTATAGACAAAAAGAAGAACCTTTTTAAATTTTAACCCTTTTCCCCTTTTTTTTTATTGGGAAAAAAAATCCCCCAAAATTTTTTTAAAAATTGGGGATCTTTTGCTGCCCACTTTTTTCCCCATTTTTTTAAAACCCCCGGAATTTAATTTTTTTTTCCCCCCCTTTAAAATTTTTTGGGGGAAAGTATCATGTTGTTAACTTTTTGTTGGGAAATTTGGGGAAAAAAGGGGGAAATTTAAAAATATTTTTTAACCTTTTGACTTTGAACTAAAAAATATCCCAAATATCTATTTATATATTAAATTTAATTTAAAAACCGCATTTTTTTGCCCTTAAAGAAAAATTTTTTTTTTTTTAAAAATTTCTTTAAGGGAAAATGCAATCTTTGAATTTTTACAAACATTTTTAAATAATATTGCTTGAAAAAAGATGTAAGAATATTTGGGATTACTATGAGAAAGTAGCTATAGAATGTGATCTAATTGTCATAAAAGTTGTAAAAAAAATAAAGTAGTATTTTAACCTCCATACAAAGTACTAATTTAACTAATAACATGATGGGGCTTTTTCAGATACAGCAAAACTATACATGTCTATTTAAAGAGACAAACACAAACACACACCACCACAAAAATTAAAGGAAAAGAAAAAAAAATCACTCGTTAGAATGATAAAAAATAAGGAAAGAAGAAAATGAGGATGTTGGTCATTTGACAATGAATAGTTCATAATATAATAATGTAATTTAACAAATTATATAATGTCGGCCGGTACATCGCTTAGTATGTAACATAAATTAGAGCGTTTAGGATGTTTTTGTCTGTTTCATTGATCTCTTTTCTTTCTTTTTACAAACAGTTGAAAATAATTGAATGGCTATTTGTGTAAAAAACGCGTGTTTTGAAATTACAAATCGGCGTTACGGAAAACCCGACTTTCCAAAACCTGTTTTTTATTTTCATCAAAGGGACTTCTTTAAAAACACTTTTTTGTTGTGTGTATTGTAATCTACGTACGTAAAATCTATTTAAACAATACAAAACATGGCAATTCTTTACCTTCAGACCTTTAAGCCTTCCAAGGGGGGGGAGTAACTTGCACTTTCAAGTACCGTACGAACAACCAGACTCAATATTTGGCTATTTTCAAGGCGTATGGATTCATTTGCTTCCGGCATTTTGATCAGATTTGTAGTGTTACGGTCATTTCTATCGAATGAACTAACTTTTATCATCAAAAATTCTGTACAAAGTTCTCAAAGGACATCACTTTTTTTGACTTGCATTATGATCAAAAAATACTTTGTCAATTTTGCATGTAATTTTCTTCCTAATTGTTATAAATTTGTGGATTTTGGGGATGTGTGTTTGTTGTTGGGTTTTACCGCCGACAACAAGTAAAGGTTACATGGCGGCTTTCCATCTTTTTCTGGTGCATTCCGAGGCATTATTTCAAGGCCTAATGCAGACAACTGCTTACCTATTCCCTCTCCAAGGGAAGGAGCTTCTTCGTAAAGTTCTAACATCAAAGTTACAAAAATCATATATTTATTTGTTCTCCCCGAAACGCAAAAACTCGACGCAGCCCTTCCTTACAATAAAACACGGTATTTATGTGATAGACAATTCATAACAGGTTATGTCGCTATTCTATACTTTTATCTTTTAAAAAGCGTCTTAAACTATATGAAACCGTTCCATTTCAAATAATGAGCGATCTACTGAACTATATAATACCGATAATGAACGTAAATCGGAACATTTTAAATAAAAAGCTATTATAAAATGGTTTGTGGCTTATCGACAAAATTTTTACATTTCAAATTTTAATTTACCAAAACTTAAAAATAAATGTAGCTCAAATTATAAATGTAAAAAACTTTTGACCTGATATTTATATTTTATTCATATCAAACCCCACCGCCTCCAAAAAAAAGTGAAGTGGTAAAAGTGACGGATCATTTATCCAAAGGGGAGTAACTATGCATGGTCATTTATTACAATACGCATTCTGTAACCTTAATCTCGTACAATAGTATTTATAATGGACGATAAAACAAACCATTGACAGAGGCTAAGAATTCAGGGTACCCTTGCGTTATTTGAGCCGCGTCACGAACAAACCAACATAATGGGTTTGCGACCAGCATGGATCAGGATCATGCTGTTTCGCTAATCAGTTTCTTCTACTTGTTTATAGAGTTTGTAAGCGAAACAACAATGGATCTAGATCAGACTGCGCAGGCTGGTCTGGTCCATGCTGGTCGCAACCCATTATGTTGGTTTTGTCGTGACGCGGCTTCGAAATGACACAAGGTAGTAGTAATTAACTATACTTAGTATTGCTAAAAAGTCGTCCTGCTAACTACCGACATGAAATGGAGAAGGTGAGATATTAATTACTTTCTTTCAATTAAAAGGCATACCGAATATCGCTTTCAAATAATAGCCGATATTGTAGGAAAATATGTAATATCTTATATTAAAGATATATCTGTCCCGTTTGCCCATTATTCGTTCTACACAAAACATGATGTATAGATGCAAAAATGCGCGATGCGAATAAAAGCAGTAATTTTTTTTTATCCATGTCCTTCAATTATTATAACAAAACGTTTATTTATAATTTAGAGTATTTCTATGAAATATTCACTTTTAACTGGTAGGGATGAATGTATACTTCAGGATACAAATGCATTTAGGTGCCTTTCCTGTTTATAATGTATGCTTTGAGAAAATTCGGACAAAAAAATAAAATTGGTGTTTTTTTTAATGTTTTTTAATTGTTAAGAGTACCCTATTTGCTAGATTATCGATATTGAAAACATAGATAGTATTGTGGGACACATGTATACTTTACGATAAAATAAATGTATTAATAGATATATCTGTGACTTTATTCGTTAGAGTGAACATAATACATGCCTTACTAGGTGAAAAGTGGGCGCGGTAATGAAATGTTCAATTCTTTACACTGGACGTTAGTCACTAAGATATATCTATAAGATATTCACTACAGTGTAGAGACGAATATAAACTTAAATACAATGTATAAATTTTTGACACCTCAGGCCGGTTGTCAGTCATAATAAATACAAGTTCATGTATATCTAAGACAATACAAATAAAGTCGATTTTGCTGCATTCATTAAGATATTTTTATCAAAACATAATTAAACCAGTATAGTAGGGACACGTGCATATTTTAAGATAAACATATACCTGTCCGTTTATCAGTGATGGTCCCGTCGTCTGCTGTTTATCGGTATATTTACCCAGGGAATTCACTACATAAATAGAAAATCATACCCGCTTGAATAAAGGAGTATAATCTTCTCCTGTATCATAGAAATAGTTGTTGGTGTTTTAAATGCTGATAGACTTTAACTGCTTATTCTGGTTTTTTAAAGAAAAGTATGATATTACAATTTACAAGATTTATTTTATTTCGCGGAAAAAATGCAAATTCGTATTATTTCAGGAACACCGCATTTTGGCTGATACATCGAAGCGCACATTAAACTTTCAACGGCGAAGACTGCGCAAATAAAAGTAATTTCAGTCTTTATTTTGATTAGATATGCATAAAACAATACGCAGTAATAAATATTATGTGAATTAAGTGTCGTATAGCTGGTTACACAGGCTAATGAGTCATACACGTTATATTCAAAAAGAATGACAAGTCAACATGTATATACATATAATAAGGTTTTTATTTCATAATGTGCACTATGGAACATGACATGATTTATGAGTATTATAGTTCAGGATGCATACGGACTAGCTTATGTCAAAATGATTTATATATGTAACTCTAAAACGTGTGTATTTATATACATTATAAAATGTCCTTAGGACAGGTTGATATTATATATACTATTCTCAAATGTCAAAGAGGGCAGTTCAGTTTTGGTATTCAACTCGTTCACATGTGTGTTTGTATTTGTATATTAAAAGTATGTAACATCCGTGAGTTCTTTCTACGTTATACGACAACGGTTGATTTGGTGCCGTGACCAGGATGTCGAAGCGACGATTTTGCACAGCGGGACACAACGAAGTACCTGAAATAGAAAATTAAAGGTGAGTGATCGTTAATATACCAGTAATTTGCTAATTTTGAAGATGTCAGATCAAGATATAGCTACAATTTTTGAAAATTTGTCAGATAAATTAGAAAATATTTCAACTGTCATAGGTACACAGGGTTTATCAGAAATAGTACAAAATTTTGATGGAAATTCTAAATATTTTAAATGACTGGATAAAATCTATAGAAAATATGCTATTTTAAAAGGTTTGGATGATAAAATAAAATAAAATTAGTCGCATTTCAATCAAGTAAAGGGACTGTAAAGCGATTTTTTATATGTAGATATTTGCGTGATAATCTTCCCGTAAATTCGTGGGAACAATTAAAAGAAGAAATAAGTACTAGATTTGGGGAAATTAAAGATTTTCATCATGATTTTAATCTTTTTGAGAAATTTAAAACAAGATTTGGGAGAAAGTGTTCAAATTTTTGGGAAAAATTTATTAATTGTGCTGAAACCGCTTATGAAAATTATAAACTAGGAGATAATAGTTTAATTGAACTTCAGTTAGTAGAATTTTTTACGGATAATTTAGCGCATAATTATTTAAAACTTAAACTTAATGAGAGAAAAGCCAAAAACTTTACAAGAAGCAATTACTTGCGCAATGAATGAACAGAATTTCAGAGCTAGAATTTCTGCCAGAGTAAATTTTTCTAAAATTCTCAAAATCACGCAAAATACAATAATTACAGAGCAAATAATTATAATCATTATTATACACAATAAATTTTTGCGTGTACTGTAAGAGACCAGGTCACCATGTGCGTAAGTTGTAGATTTAGGAAAAATGAAATATATTCTGTATTTCACCGACAAAAATTTTCACGATTTAGGAAAAATAATAGCAATAATAGTTTGAAATCAAGAATAAGTGCTGGAAATGTAATAATTTTGGTTCATATTAAATGCGTGAATGTCGTAAACAAATTTTTACGACAGAAACAAAATAAAGTTTCAGGAAAACTAGCAAGTTCCTGTCACAAAGGGGTCATTGACAGGAACGATAAAATACCAAAAATTTAGTATAGCATTAGCTGGAAGCCCTAATTCGTGTTTGATTAAAATAGAAAACTATAAAATACAGATCGTTAGTAGATTCAGGTGCTGAAGTTTGTCTTCTGCATCGCAGAATATATAGAAAATTGAAGAATCCCCTCAACTTATAAAACAGAAAATAAATTTATGTTCAGTTGACGGAAATTTTTACATATAGATGGTTATATAAATCTTAATTTTCAAATAGGGAAAACAGAAACAACTCAAAAATTCTATGTTGGTTTCTAAAATGAATAGAAATATTATTTTAGGCCGTGATTGGTTAACACAAAATGGCGTTAGATTATATTTTGATTTGGCTGCTTAAGAGTTAATAATACATATGTACCCCTCGAAGAAAGATATTCATATTGCATCAATTGTTAAGATTAAAACAGGATGTAATTCTAAAACCCCAAACAGTTAATGTGTGCACTGCTAAAGTTAAAACAAAAATCCTGCTTTGGAAAATGATAAATTATATGAATTAAAAAGTATAGAAACTGGAATGATTGCCTTCTGAACCAGGTCTTATGATAACAAATTCTGTTATTATAAACTTTCGGCTGATAGAAGATTTCCTATTATGATTGTCAATAATAACGCATAAAACTATAAGATTAAAACGAGATTCAGTAGTTGCTAAAGTTTCAGAGGTTGAGAGCATTAACTCGGTCACAGAGGCTCTTCAAACAACTTCCCTCTTAACAACGATTTCGAATGTGATATTCCATACACCTTCAGAGCATTTTAATATTGTTAGAGACTTATTAAGGAAAAATAGAAATATTTTCGCAAATAAAGATTCTGAATTATCACAGACAGATACTGGTAACCATGAAAAATACCAACAGGTAATCAATCCTCCAATCAAAGTTACGCCCATATCGCAACACCTTTAAACAATAGAAAAATTTATGAGTGACGCAATCGATGAGATGTTAGATGCTAATATTATAAGAAGAAGTCATAGCCCTTATTCATTTCCTGTTGTTATTGTCGGTAAACGTGACGGCAGTAAACGGTTTTGTGTTGATTTAGACAATTGAATAAAATTACAAAGCCAACATCATATCCTCTCCCATTAATTGACGATATTTTAACACTACTAGGGTCTTCAAAATATTTTACAACACTAGACATGCGATCAGGGTTTTGGGCAGATACCCGTGCATGAATCAGACAAGGAAAAAACGGCTTTTACGACATTCCGAGGCTTGTTTGAGTTCAACCGAACACCTTTTGGCCTAGTTTCTGCCCTGGAGTTTTCCAAGAACTCATGTCACATGTCTTACAAGGTTTAGAGGCATTTGCTGTCAGTTATCTTGACGACATTCTAATATTTTCGAAGTCATTAAATGAACATTTATCACATATACAGACAGTATTTTCAAAGCTTAAAGAACATAAATTAAAACTTAACTGAAAAAGTGCAGTTTTATTCAGCAACAAACAAAGTACCTTGGTTTTATAATTGATCATGAAAGGTATAAAACCAGACCCAGAAAAAGTAAAAGCTATTAGGTCACTTCGGGTACCAAAATGTGTTAAAGATGTCAGATCTTTACTTGGTGCTGCTGCTGGTTTTTATAGAAGATTTTGCCCTAAATATTCTAAAATTGTTGAACCTCTAATCAAATCTTACAAGAAAACGTGTTTTTGTTTAAATGGACAAAAGAATGTCAAGAAAGTTTTGAAACAATTAAAGAAAATGTTAACACGTATTCCACTTTTAGCATTCCCAGACCCAAATAAGCCTTATATTCTATACACGGACTCCTCAGATTTAGTGGTCGGAGCATGTTTAAGTCAGAAATGTGACAAATCTGGTATTGAAAAACCTATATACTTCTTATCTCATAAATTAAGTGAATCTCAAAGAAAGTACAGTACCATAGAAAAAGAAGCATTCAGTATTCATTATGCGTTACAAAAATTAGATGTTTATTTACATAATGCAGAGTTTACTATATTTACAGACCATAAACCTTTAAAATATCTTCTAGAAGCACCTATGCAAAACAAAAGAATTCAGCTTTGGGCTTTAAATATTTCTGCCTATAACTGTAAAATTGAATATTTGCCAGGAAAATTAAATTTAATTGCCGATTTCTTTTCTAGACCTCCAGCTGATGATAAAAATGCTAACAAGTCCGATATTGAACTTTATGAGCCAGATATAAATGACAATGCCTTCGAAATAACAGTCTCAAATTCAAGTAATAATTCAAATAATGATAATGTACATGCTATGAAAACTGATGAAAGCTATGAAGTAAATGCTTTTGATTCTACGCACTTTAATGCCAAAGAAATAGCAAACAAAGAATACCAATTTCAAGAGCCAATTGTAGAAGATATTAAACAATTCGAAAAATTAAATATGGCCTCAGAGCAAGATAAAGATCAAACTATTCTTGAACTGAAATGTTACTACGTCACGGACAGCCAACTAAATCAGTGCAGAGCAAATATTTAGAAATTGACCAAGTTCTTTATTATCTGTCTAATGTAGATGATAATCCTAATCTTAGATTGTTTGTTCCGCAACACTTAAAACACCTTGTCATTACTCAATATCATTTAAATAATGGTCACCCAGGAACACAGAGGTTATTTACAACAATAAAACAAAAATATTTTTGGCCAAATATGTTCAAAGAATTGTATGAATATGTTTCTAAATGTGTTGATTGTCAGTCACGTAATCTTACAAAAATAAAAGCACCTATGGGCGAAACAAGAGTACCAATGTATTCATTTCAGACCATGAGTATCGACGTTATTGGGCCCTATCAGAAAACAATGAGTGGTAACCGCTACAATTATTTGTTTTATTGACCTTTACAGTGGTTATATCCCGAGTGTTTCCCTACTGCTGACAAAAGTACTGATACAATTATACATTTACTTTTAGAAGAAATTTACCCTAGATACGCATGTCCATTACAAATTGTCACTGACAATGGATCAGAATTCACAAGTAATGCTTTCAAAGAAACACTTAAAGAGTTAAGAATTGATCACGTGCGTACAACTACCTATCATGCTGCCGGAAACGCGAAAAATGAACGTTCTCACCATGTCATACATGATATCTTAGCTAAAAGAATCCAGGGAAATCTCAAACAATGGGATATTCATCTTAACATGACACTAGCCGCACTTAGATTCAATGTCTCTAGGACTTCAAAGCATAGTCCATTTTATTTGTTATATAACCGTGAGGCATTATTACCCGTCGACCTGTTGCTACAACCAAGGCAACGCTATCATGGCGAAGAGTATCACAAAATTGCATTACAAGAACAACATAATACTTTTCTATCTGTTTATAAGAACCTTAAAAAAGCAAAACGAGAACAAGCTAGCTATGCAGATAAGACCGCAAAAGATATCAAATTTGAAATAGGCGATCCCGTATTTTATAAAAATTTTCGTAAGAGAAGCAAACTAGATGTGAATTGGAAGCCATTTTATAGAATTATGGAGAAAAGGTCACCATTAACTTATATAATAAAAAATCAATTTGACAATTCAACAGTTAAAGTCCATGCAGAACAAATTAGGCTTGCAAATATTAATGACTGGTCAATACCAAAAGCAGATAATACTGGCAGACCAAAAAGAAATGCCACATTTGTAGTTACACCTGAAAATAGCGATACTGATGATGCTTCAGAAATACCAGAATCAGTATTACCCCAAGTTGCTAAGAATGTAAGAAAAGAAAGGTCAAATTCTGATAGTGAAGATGATATTCCATTAGCTGAATTACAGAAACATCTTCGACAACAACAACAAATTTCAAATAATGAAAATGCTCAAAGTAATGCACATTCAGACGAAATGCAATCGCAGACTGATTCAGAATTATCAGACTCAAATTCCATACAAGTAAATAGCAATCCTCAGTCACAAGCATCATATAATGCTATTCAGTCAGATTCAATGGCTGATGATAATGATTCCGATAATGAGATGTTTATAAACTCTATTTCTAGTAAAAAGAAAAGTGTTGTAAAACCTCGATATAAAGTATCTGGTAAGGTAAACACAAAGTTACAAAGTAAAGATAAAGGGTCGAAATCAAGTTTTAAAATGATTTTACAAGGATTAGCTGAATTGTTATAGAACGTTATATTCCGTGTTATATGCTATACTAATTTTCGGTAAATTGACCTCAGGCATTGTAAATAGTTATTACAGAAAAAATATATATATGTTACAAGAAAACGATATAAAACAAAACAGAAAATTACATTATTTAACCATATATCTTTATATTTTGGTGGTTGTATTCATTTATATCAATTTTCAACTTGTTTTTATTAGAACTATATATCTTAGATTTTTTTTATTATTGCTTAAAATGATCGTTATTCGCTATATGTTTATTAATAGATCGGTTAATTAAAATGCATTTCAAAGTAAATGACAGCACTTAATCATGAGTTTCAAATTGATTATTTACTTTATTTCATATTAGAATAACACGTGTATACATACATGTTTCAACTGTCAACGCACAATCATTAAATAAAGTTTAAATTGGGATAAGTCTTATTGTCAAAAAAAAACTAAAGTTAATAGCTTAGTTAAAAAAAAGTAACAAAATATGTCTAGAAAAGTAAAATTTTTTTTAAATATCAAGTATTACATAAATAAGATACTTACACTAGAGAACATCTTTCATTGGAATTCTTATCCTATGCATTTTATGACAGTTGTCTTGTTGTTCAAATATCTGAAAAAACAAAATTATGTTTATTGTATATAATATCTATTAACCGATCTGACAACGGACGAAAATGCAAAATATTGGTCTAACGATCACTTGTCGTCCAGCCAAGACAGAGAGGTGCGAGCGAATTCGCCGGTACAGTCAAACACCGCCTGACTAGAAATATTACAGTCAGCCTCTACGATGTCAAACTATGTACAACAAAAACCATGCAGATATAACCATAAACACCTTCTTCGATGTAAAACCATGCAGATATAACCATAAACACCTTCTTCGATGTAAAACCATGCAGATATAACCATAAACACCTTCTTCGATGTAAAATTATATGAAATAAGCGTCTACGATGTTTAAAATACATAACTATGCTGTTATAGCCGTCAACAACAACAACAACAACAACAACAACAACAAAATTGTGGAATCAAATAAACTTTTGTTCCTGTCTTCAACCAGAGAAGCCGAAAACTTCCGTTTATCAATAGAATGTGTTTTTATATGTGTTATATAAACTTAAAAACAAAAACTCAGAGAAATACTGATGACAAATTCTTATCAAAATAATTATTTGTGCGCGACAGAGATATCCAAAATAAATATCACATAAACATTTGCGAGAATCGTGCAACAGTAAACTATTATTTTAATTATCTTATTACTCAAAAACATTGCTACATAAATGAAGAATTATAGATCTATCATCACTTTGTTGTATTGTTCACAAGACATTCTTTTTACGACGAAACAAGAACAGCGTTTACAGATGTGCCAATAAATATTCGAATATAACTTTATCAACTTGTGTATAAAGTCTACGTTTACACATATCAAATACATATATATTAATTTAAAAGAATCTTCAAGAACATCAAAACATTTATGAACAATTATGAGTGTCAATTTAAAATTATACTTTAAAAAGCTACATACCAACGATTTGAAATTCCCGACACGTCACGACGACCAAGCCATACTGATGTCAGCAAGTACCTGTTACAAAAAACATACCTGTCACAGGAAGTGTTCAATGCGCATGCACAATACACGTTTTACAGGAAATGAAACACCTGAACATTTTATCAATTATCAATTGTTTATAATATTTTTTAAACTTTTTCGTATATAAATATCTTTTCTACTCTTATCATACATATAAATCTGTTAAATTTTATACCTTAAAGTTTTTCTAATTAATATTCTTAAAATAATTTGTTCTTTGAATATTGTTAACTTATTTGTTTCTTTTTTATGTTTTCTTGATCTCTAGAAATTAACTTTTTTTATTTTTTTATGATGAAATAAAGGAAATTTAATATTTATTGAAAAACTTATAAAGCTATAATATTTACCTTATGTTACTTTAACATATTATTTTTGTATTTTTTTTTTGCATAAAGATGTTACTTTAACATATTATTTTTGTATTTTTTTTGCATAAAGATTAATCGAACATTTAACAATAATTATTATTTTACTTATTCAAAACTTTTAAAACTAATATCAAAAGTAAACTTACCTGTGCTACATTGTATCTATCCAAATTTTTCTATTAAAATGAATTCAAACAAAAAGGTTACGCACGATATACAATTGACCAATCAGAGATTATATGACTTAAGGTGATTTTTTCTTTTAAAGATAAAGTAATAAAAAGTCATTAGATAACATCTCTGACCGGACATCTCTGACCGGATATTACCTTAAGGGTAAAACAGATGTCAAGTTGATTTTAGATTTTAGATTTTTATAATTTGTAAGAACGAGTTTGAAATGTTTGATATTAAATAATAACTTGTTCAATACTTTTTTTTTTAAATATTTTTTTTTATAAGTAATGGAGGAATATTTGTCGTATAGCTGGTTACACAGGCTAATGAGTCATACACGTTATATTCAAAAAGAATGACAAGTCAACATGTATATACATATAATAAGGTTTTTATTTCATAATGTGCACTATGGAACATGACATGATTTATGAGTATTATAGTTCAGGATGCATACGGACTAGCTTATGTCAAAATGATTTATATATGTAACTCTAAAACGTGTGTATTTATATACATTATAAAATGTCCTTAGGACAGGTTGATATTATATATACTATTCTCAAATGTCAAAGAGGGCAGTTCAGTTTTGGTATTCAACTCGTTCACATGTGTGTTTGTATTTGTATATTAAAAGTATGTAACATCCGTGAGTTCTTTCTACGTTATACGACATAAGGAATAATAAAAGTTGAAACGCATGCAAAAAATACGTTGCCAATGTCGGTGAAATATTCTAAATATTTGCCTTTATGTGCGATATGGATTTTTTGTACCGATAAAGTCCTGCATATTACAAATTAGCAAAGAATAAATGAATGACATTCGAGGTACAATACATCGGAATTTTGTAAATTATTGTCTGATTTTTACTATCTAAAATTACGTGATATGGAAACTGCTCTCCGTGTAGCTAAAGTAACATAATGCTCATGTTTTCATTATCAAGATTAGCTGTATGGACTGCATAATTCAAACGATTTATGTTTTTTATTTGTTTGGGTCGTCAGACCAAACAAGTAATGGTAGCGAAATTTCAGACTCTAATGCTGTTAATTGCATTAGACAGACGGACTGTCACATGACAGACGGATTAATTTTCAGGCAAAATAATTCCCGAATGGTCAAAGATTTCTAAAATTGTTTTATTCTTTATAGATATACATGCTTATAGTAAGCGGAGTGTAGGACAAAAGCCCCCCCCCCCGGACGAAAGCCCCCCCCCCATCAAAAATACAGGTAGGACAAAAGCCCCCCATCTTTTTTCACATGCACAGGTGCTCAAATTCATCTAATTTCACACAAACTTTTAAATAAAAATGAAAAGAATTTGTTTTGATGTTTATTTATAATGTATATACTGAAGTGATAACAAAGTAAATGATAACAGATGAAATAATGCATGCATCCGATACTGAATTCATAGCTTTTCATATACACAACAAGGGAGGGTCAGAATAGTAATGTTTAATCACTTTTGTGAAGGGATGAAATTAATATCCTTAGTACTATGTCACCTACATGCGATGTCCATACATATCTTTTAAACACATAAAAACACAACTTTAATACACTATATGAATATGAAAAATGGGGGGGGGGGCTTTTGTCCTACCTTTACTTTTTATGGGGGGGGGGGCTTTTGTCCTATGTGTAAATTTCATTGGGGGGGTTGTCCACCTTGTCATTTTTAGACGGGGGGGCTTTCGTCCAATGGGGGGGGGGGGCTTTTGTCCGTATCCCTAGTAAGCGCCATGATTATTTACACAAGTGTTAAACAACAGTTAGCGTCGTTACACAAATTCAATGAACGCAGCCCCCACCGGCCCAGCAGATACAAACCCTAACTTAGAATAATATGGTTTTCTTTAGGCCGTTAACATATAAAATCAACATTGCCGAGGGGTTTGCGCGCTCGCTTAGGAAGCGAGAGGTCTTGAGTTCAAAACCCAGTTAAGGCAACTCTTTTTTTGTGCCCCCACGTTAGTGGCGGGCATTTAGATTTACCCTTGTCCGTCCGTCCGTCCGTCTGTCCGTCCTTCCGTCCGTCCTTCCGTCCGTCCGTTCACTTTTGTGTCGCACGTAACTCAAAAAGTATTTGACCTAGATTCATGAAACTTTACAGGAATGTTGATCAGCATGTGTAGTTGTGCACCTGGGTATTTTCGTGTGGATATTTTTAGTATTTTAAGAGTTATTGCCCTTGACTTAGTAAAATTTTGCAATTTTCAACTTGTGTCGCATGTAACTCAAAAAGTATTTGACCTAGAGTCATGAAACTTTACAGGAATGTTGATCAGCATGTGTAGTTGTGCACCTGGGTATTTTCGTCTGGATATTTTTAGTATTTTCAGAGTTATTGCCCTTGACTTAGTAAAATTTTGCAATTTTCAACTTGTGTCGCATGTTACTCAAAAAGCATTTGACCTAGAGTCATGAAACTTTACAGGAATGTTGATCAGCATGTATAGTTGTGCACCTGGGTATTTTCGTGTGGATATTTTTAGTATTTTTAGAGTTATTGCCCTTGACTTAGTAAAATTTTGCAATTTTCAACTTGTGTCGCAAGTAACTCAAAAAGTATTTGACCTAGAGTCATGAAACTTTCTAGGAATGTTGATCAGCATGTGCAGTTGTGCACCTGGGTATTTTCGTGTGGAAAATTTTTGTATTTTTAGAGTTATTGCCCTTGACTTAGTAAAATTTTGCAATTTTCAACATGTGTCACACGTAACTAAAAAAGTATTTGACCTAGAGTCATGTTACTTTACAGGAATATTGATCAGCATGTGGTTGTGCACCAGGTATTTTCGTCTGGATTTATTTAGTATTTTAAGAGTTATTGCCCTTCACTTAGAATTTTTTTGCAATTTTCAACTTGTGTCGCAAGTTACTCAAAAAGGATTTGACATAGTCATTAAACCTTATGGGCAGGTTGCTCATTATATTTAGATTTGCACCTGGGGTTTTGCTTTTGAATTTTTTAAGTATTTGTAGAGCTATTTCCCTTGACTTAGTGAAAAGATTGACAGAACAGTGGCGCGGTGGGGGCACCCGTGTCCTATGGACACATTTCTAGTTTTCTTCAAATTTTTAAGTCAAATAAACATTGAATTGAATAAATATTTCATTGCTATGATATCTAAGCGCACTTATAAAAGACTCTTTTCACAACGTAATATTGCGTAACAACCTTATGATGTGCCGCACCGGATAAGGACCGATAGCACCGTGGGGCTCTTCAACTTAAATTTAAGTGTGCGTTCATTATACATACTTTAACATGTTTATTAGTTTGATCTGTTTTTTTTCTGTACGGTGTCTTATTAAATAATCTAACCTTTTAATGTTTATTCTCCAGGTTAAAAAAATTACAGCATTATTCAATATTCTTTATCTAATATCAGCCACGATATCACAATTGAATTAAAATTCACTGCTGAATAATTTTGAAAATGATATAACACATATATATTTTATTCGTCGTTGCTCATTGTCGTTAAACAATAAAACAAAGCATACATGGAATGACTTGGCAGAAAATTCAAATACATAAATAAAACTCACACATTCGAGGGGGCTATTACTAATTTTACTTGCACATATCTTAAGCTTATCTACTCAGTATCATGTAGACGCTTAATATGCCTCTTCACTGACCAAGAGTTATCTATGAAAGCGTCTGCATGACCTAAGTCAAAAACATTATGTTGAAAAAATGCCTAAAGACATACAGTGTTTTTACTGACAGGAAACTCAGCAGGGGTCCAGGCTCAAATATACATGGACTAAGTGACGTACATTTATCTTAAGCCAGTTTTTGCCAATACGCCGTCTTTGATAGAATTTTTCTATTTAGGTCAGGCTGTCTTGGGGGCTTCAGTCCTTTAAGCTCCATCCCGATGGATCCGAACCTGTAACCCTTATTTTTACCCGTATATCGTTTGAAATTCCGTACACTCTTGAGAACCATATATGTTCCGCAGTCAATTTCATTATTTATTATGTAACATTATCAATACTTATTAATTATGCCAATAATTCATCGGTAAAGTAGCATCAATATATATATATAGCAGATAACAATGCAAATGAAAAGGTTACAACAATGCTAGATTAGATTATTAGTTATAAAAAAATTAGATAGGTAATATGGCCCTATATAAATGGTTGTTTGGAAATATAGCCTGAGTCGCTAGGCGATGGTTATATCGCAAACAACCGTTTATATAAGGCCATCTAAATAAAAGTGAAGTTTTTTAGTAAGTTTGTATAATTGATTTTAATATACATGTAATATAACATATTTTTTGTAAGTGTGTATAATGTTATATAATATAAGTAAATATTCAACATGTTTATTCATTTACATAAATGAATAAAAAATACTTTCAATGCATCGAAATTTTAATGATCTCGTAAATCACTATTACGAATAACAAATATTTATGAAAATGTGACATCATTTTATTTTTAAATGAAGGTGTTTAGATAATATTTACCACGCGATACCATCCGATAGTTATTTGGTTTTGCAAACATATAATTTTGAAGTTTATTTTCATTATCAACATTATTATTTTATTATATCAGTGTCACTTTGCCTGTGTATTTGTGTATGAAATCCGTTATAATATAAATTTTGATTACGACAAACTGAGCTCCTGACAGACTGTTAATTAAGTCCGTGAATAGGATATTACATTTTTTGTCCATACTGCGCGCACCTAACTAAAGTTGAGTTTTTCACGAACTTCATTAATCGCTTAAGAACTTATTTATTAAAATATCTGGATGGAAATTTCACTGTATGATAGGTGAACATCTTGCATTTAAGAAAAATAAAAAAATATTATAACATATTTAAGAGTGTGCTGGAATTGTAACGTATAAATACATGTATTTTTCGTAAAAAAAAAGCTTAAATCGGAATGAAAGGGTGGTTGAATTTTCAAATATATAGATATTTATTAAGATATATCGGGATAATTTAGATCAGAATAACGGTAATTGTATATACAAGGTAGACAACGAAAGCAATTTATGAAATCTTAGGGAGGAAAACCGGGGCGGGAAAACACGCATATAGTTCTGTTCTTAAAAAGCGCGCAGCGTATTTAAGTCGTGTGACTGATGAAAATTTCACTGAATACTAGGGACAATGTTATATTAAAGAAAGACTAATAGATATTATAATTTATCTATCAATATATCTAAATAGGAAATTATATGTACAAGGTAAACAATAAAAGCAAACTATTATATCTTAGGACAGAAAACACACATGTATACCTGATAGAAGTACCGGGCGCGGCAAAAATAAGTTTTCCACGAACTTCATTGGTTTCGCGTAAAGTTATACAGTGATATACTTTCATGGAAACTCTACTGATATATAGGTTGAAGCATTGCAATTAAGTAAAACAATTACATTATATAATATATCTATATGTTTGTTTGGTACAAGACTTTAAAGTACTTGTACATATCGAAAACTGAAAATTCCGAAAAATCAGAAGTCGTAAAATCTCGTCTGCATATTATATATTTGTTTATTTGTGTCTCATCTATGTACATATAACATATTACAAACATAAAATATCATAATACATGTACACAGCCATTCTATATAAGAATTATAAGAGACAAGACAATCATTTACACATAAAAGAAATCTACTTGCTACTAAAATCAAGTACAAAGTGGCTAAAAGGATAAAAAAGTTGTTTTTTCAGAGTGCCTGTAAAAAATAATTTATATATATTATAAAATGAAGCTTGTAAAATACTAATTACTTAAAACCATATGAAAAAGTTAAAATTTTGTACTTATGATGTATTTAGTCCTAATTACAAGATATTACTTCTTTAAAAATAATAATTTCCAGTTAGCTTATAAACATCTTTAAATTTTACTTGTATTAACAAATAAAACCATTAAAAACTTGTTAGAGTTGTGCTATTGTATAGTTAAACAATAGTGATATGTTACAATTTAATTAGTATTCTTACTATATATCAAGTTGTTTCTATATTTAAGAATCTCACAGCAGGTTTTTGCGAGCAGTCTTATCATATGAGTGTCCTGGTGGGCAAATAAGTACATAAACTTTTCATGTTTTGACATTGTAGTAAATAATTCACAAGTATAGTTGGCATAATCTAACAATGGTTTCCTAAAGTTGTCATACATAGAACATTCCATTATTACATGCATTTCATTTTCAATACCATTTAGACAAAGTGGACATATCCTTTCATGTTCGGGTAAGTGTTCATATCGACCAGTTTCAAGGCGGATAGGTGCAACTCCGCAACGGAATTTAGCCAAAGCTGTCCTGTTAGAAACAGGAATTAATAAACGACAATATTTCTCTGTGACATACTCTTTTTTGAAATGCCTGTATGTACGAAGTTTATTTCTCCCGGAACCATTGCTACTGTTTTCCCTGGAAATATCCGCTTTCCACTGAGCGATATGAACATCAACCAAAGCTTTAGTTAAATCATCAACCATACTTTTGCGATTAAACGGAAAATGAACATATTGATAAACATCAAGTCCTAATGACAATAAAAAGTTTTCAACAATATAGCACCAGTTTTTACAATTTTTTCCCTTTTTGTTAAAAGCCCAGTTGAAAATTTTCTTATTCATTCTACTTTCTCTAAGACAAAGAGTTCTGTACCAGTGGTTACCCACTGCTTTCCACTGCTCAACAATAATTGGATTCCAACCTGTTTCACCATATACAGCAGCATTTGGTGTGTATTTACCCGTGCCTAGGAAATACCTCATAGCTCTGTTATGAATACTATTAATACAACTATAAGATTATGTACCCCAAATAGAAGCTCCATATGTTATAACAGGTACAACACATGTATAATACAATTTCGTATAAACATTAAAATGCAAACCCCCTGAATTTTTAAATTTTGCTATAAGGAGACCAAGAGCGCGACTTGCACTTTGAGCTACATGTTTAGCAGTGATATTGTAATCCAAATATTCGTTCAACAATAGACCTAGATACATGTATTGGTTAACAGTTTCTAACGCAGACTCACCACATGTAAATTTGAAATTTGATATTGGAATAGAAGGGTTTCTAAAATGAATAACATTACTTTTTTCAACATTTATAGACATACCATTTACAGTACACCAATTAGACAATAAATCTAGCATGCATTGAAGGTTTTCTTCATTTTCAGCTATCAATACAATGTCATCGGCATAGAGAAGAATTGCAATAATATCTTCATTAATGGCAATACCTTTGTTACTATTTTTTAGTAACAAAGCTAGGTCATTAACATAGATATTAAACAATACAGATGACAGCGAACATCCTTGTCTTACTCCGGAATTTACTGGGAACCAGTCAGTTGTTAAACTATTTACCCTGATACAAGATGTGACATTGCAATAAAGAGATTTTACAGCACTTAACATTTTTGTTGAAATACCTATATTTTCTAACTTTTTCCATAGCACGTTTCTATTAACTGAATCAAATGCTTTTCGAAAATCAATGAAGGCACAAAAGGTGGATAATTTGCATTTCTTGCGCGTGTCAATGATATTAGTTAAACTAGAAACATGGTCAATAGTACTTCGATTTCTTCGAAATCCATTTTGCTCTTCTACTAAAGTATCAACATTACTGGTCCAATTAACAATTCGTTCATTAAGAATGCTGGTATATAACTTATACATAGTACAAGCAAGGGAAATACCTCTGTAAGACAAAGGTTGGCGCTTGTCTTTATTCCCAGATTTTGGAATTGGATTAATAATATTTTTCGACCAAGTTGAGGGTACTTTTCCCGTTTCAAAACATACATTAAAAAGACTGTGCAGAATCAATGCCGCTGTGTCATTTTTTAAAACCTCCACAGGAATAAGATCAATACCTGAAGCTTTGTTTAACTTAGCTTTTTCAATAACTTTAACAATTTCGTTTATGCTTATATAATTATCAAGCTCTTGGACATATACATGTTCCGTTGGTATATGGATTGTTTCATCATCAACAGTATTATAAATGTTCAAAAGATTGCAAAAATCATCTTTCCATTTTAACAAAATAGTTTTGACATCAAATGAAATACTACCATTATCTAATACGACTGGCATTGGTATGCCTTTCTTACAGTCATTATTAATTCCAATTTTACCAATACTCTTCCAAAATGAGTTGTCATTTTTGTCTACTTCATTCAACAATTTATTTTGCGTATCATACCAATACAATCGTTTACAACGTTGAACTTTTCTATCAAAATCTTTTCTTAAATATCTATATTGGTGCTTATACTCAATTTGTAATGCTCTATTTTTACATTTTAACCATTTTCTCTCTGCCTCACATAAGTTTAGCCATAGGTCATTCAAATTTGAATTCCACCAAGGCTTACTTTTAAACTTTTTTGCATAATTCATAGAGTTAATAACTTTATAGGGAACTTTATTATACATATTTGTTTGGATCAGTTCACACCAACCATCATACACTGTATCAATATCACTTTGTGTTCTCATACCCTGTTCAATAGTATTAATAAAAATATTGACTTGTTCTAATGTATCATGATCTAACATAAATTCAGATGGTATAGATTTCAAATCAAATTTTACATATCTGCTTTCATTATCATTTACATGTATACAATCAGCAATAGATGAATTTATTTTCAACCTCCAACATAATATAGAATGATCTGGTACATTAGTAGCAAAACATGAACTAATATTAAGTCTAGTAAGTAAATCTGATACATGAATAACATTAAATTTTTCAAAATAATCTAAATTATCGTGACTTACTAAACAATAATCCACAACTGAACAACCTTTTGAAGATATTGATGTATAATCATTTACCTCATAGTTTCGACCATTTAACATACAAAAGTTACAGTCAATTAAAAATTGCATTAAAAGCTCACCATATGCATTACTTTTAAAATCAACTACATGCCTATTAGGAATCATATCTACCCCGGCAATGAAATCATCATTATCCCCACATCTACTGTTAAAATCACCGCATATCATGACCAGACCTACATTTTGGTAATCATAAATTCCTTGCAATAATAAGTCATAAAAGTAGTTACCATCGACACAACGTGTTGAATTTTCCGGAGGAAGATAGCATACACATGGACAAAGAGTTAAATCAAAAAATCTATGAATCATTTTTAACCAAAGTATACCTTCATGAGCATTGTTTAAAATTGAAATATCAAATTCACATAATAAGTCAGTTTTAATTAAAAAACCTATTCCACCTGAGCCATGCCATGCTTTTGTGTGTATATTTTTTCTATTTTGCCCAAACCATGTATAGTTTTGGAGCTCAATAGTATCATTACCCAATAAATGTGTTTCTGATATACCTATGATGTCTAAATCTAAATATTGTATACAATTGTTTCTTAAAGTAAAATTGTCTGAAGAGGAATCTTTGCACCACCCTCGAACATTCCAGAAACCTGCTGATAATTAATGTCGGTTGTTACGCTGTTCCCTTCGATTTTTATTCAAATTACTTCTAGCATAATCACTGTCCTGTCTACCTGAAAAAGAACCAAGTCTGTCATTTCTTTTATATTGGTTATTAAAATTTGTATGGTTATTCCCACTATAGTCACTTCTATCTCTGTTGTTAGTATTTCTTGAATTCCTATCATAATCCTGTCCAATAGAATTCTTCCTGGAATGACCACTTTCCTGTTTCGAATACTCATCCGGGCGACTACTGTCAGATTGTTTTATGTAATTATGTCGGTTGTTCTCAGAGGCATTCTCAAAGATCTTATTGCCATGTAATTTAATATCATAGCCCTGATCGCGTAGACACCTGACAAGAGTGCGCAAATTGTTATTTTGAGTCCTCTCATTTGCCGGTAAGTCTCTATCTATGAAAACTCTATATATTGATTAGAGTTTTTTAACATCTTTTTATGTTTAAGAACCTTATTTTTATCATCCTCTGTCTGGAAGGTTGCAATGATTAGCCCTGGTTTTGATCTGGAGTCAGTTGATTTTCGAATAGCATTGACGACCCTTATATTGGGCAGGCAAACACCATCCTTTAATAGGTTATTTACCTTCGTATTCACGTTTTCACCATCATGATACTGTAGACCTCGAATAACAATGTTAAGGGATTGCTTATTACAGTAAGTTTCACCTTCATTTACCCTATCTTTAAGTTCGGAGACTTTCTCTTCAATAATTTTCATGTCTGTTGCTATCTCATCTTTTAAGTACTGAATCTTTGACTCAAAATCCTTTTTTACCTTATTCATTTCAACGTTAATCCTTTTATCAAATATACTGGCTATCTTATGTACAATTTTAGCCTCTAGAGTGTCCTCTAGTCGGTCGATTCTTTGATTTAGACTGTCACTTAGGCCAGCTATGTTATCATTCAATTTCACAACTAGACTAGACAGATTATGAAATAAGGGCGTGAGACCAATGTCGTAAAATGTCAGTTTGATCACGGTGACATATATTCTCCGGCGACAATTCGAACTAAATTTTATCATATCAAACCAAATAAGATAAATAAGGAAACAATCGATACGTTGGTACGACACTGTATGTTATTCAAAATGCACATAATTCAAATACATGTACGAGGTGCATGGTGAGAACATATAATGGTGGAAATGAACGGAAGCTATCTATAATCACGACTGTCCCACAATTATATGCTTATTACGGGACAGACACGTTGGCAGGGCTTTTAGAACAGAACAGAACATATCTTTTATTTTCACCCAAGCCCTTTTCAATACAATACATAACACAATTTTTATATAACAAAAAATGCATAGTTCCGGTACGAACAAAAAAGTGAATAATCATTTAACACATTACATTGCCAATGAGGGTGTCGGGCTATTGCCGATTGTATGATGAAAGCATTATCCATGGACAGGGGTGCGATTACGCCTCCTTCGGAATCAAGTATATTAAATGATGATAGTGCATCAATAGACAAAAATGATGTTGATACTGTTCATGAGATGCCGTAAATTGATAAAAAAATCACCGTATGGATTTATTACATGCTTTTCAGTGAATTAAAAACTGATAATTTCACTGTTTTTAATTTAAGCCCCTTACGTTGTTTGAGTGAAATACAAGCGTTCACAGTGCTTGAAACCACCTTAATGACGTGACTTCGTAAATGACGTCACGTTGTATAATTATTTGGCGTGCCTTCCATTTAGTATTAGGTTAAATGTCATTTAAACGTTTATAATATAATACAAAGAAAATGTGTTACACTGAAATAAACAAATATCCTCTATATATAATATTACTTCAACAACGGGACAGAAATTCAAGGGATGAAAATGTCGTTGTCTTCAAGGTTGTGTAATATTTCGATATTAAATCATTGTTCCAAGTATATTAAAAAAAATGTTTTATAACAATGGCTGTTTTTACCATTTTTCGAAAAATCATTATTACGGCGATTAACGCGGTTTTCAAATATTTCATATATATATAAAGCATCAGATTTCCCTTGTTAATTGATTTTTAGTGTTAAATAACATTATTTGGACCGCTTTTCTACAATAAATACCCCAAGGAACATACAGTAAAGCATATGCAACGGTTCTTATTTATGTTATGTTATGTTATGTTATGTATATAAATTTCCGTATGTAGAAATTTATTGACTATTTGTGTAATAAACAAACTTACTCGGTCCGTCAATATGCCAGTTTATTTGGTAACTTTATAAATGTACTTACACCCATAAACACTTTCAATATGATCTACGTAAATAACCAAGGTATAGCGAGTAAAAAAATAAGAGTTGCTTCCCTTATCTTCGAGTAAAATCGATATCGCTTATGCTAAAACATAGTTCTAAATTTGCATAAAATTAAATAGACAGGAAGCTTGTCTTAGGTAAATGGTAGACTTCGCAGGCATCTTAGCGTGAAACTGACAACGATCGCTGATTGGCTTATCTCCGTGGCCCCTGTCAGCTTGATTGACAGGCGGCGTTATGTCAATTTTCAATGACTGCATGTTTATATTTGATACAAAATAACAACTTGTATGGCTTTATGCTACGCACGCCTTACGGCAAACTTGTTTTTCATCCCTTATTACTTAAGCTACGTCTTAAAAATCTGTATGACACCGATTAGATTACCATTTGAGGATATTATATACCGTTTAATCTTATAAATACATCCGACGATGACAACAATAGAAAAATGAAACAATTTCCATTATTGGAATTACTTGGTGTTATCCATTATATGAACAATATTAAAAATTTGTTTTCTATAAGGTTATTATTACAACTGAACGAAGTGATCAACATATTGTTTGTTCGAAAAAAAAAACAACTAAACCCGGTATTTATATTTAATGAATTCAAATAAGTTATAAACTTCAAATCCAGGAGAGACTTGCCATTTAGCTTGTGAAACTATTTGAATGTCAAAATAGACTGGATGAGACAGAAAATACAGATAGCAGACCGGCGAAGAGTACATCATAGCATTTTGGATTGTTTTATATTTAAATGAATTTTGGTGATTAAATTGTTACATATGATACTTTCCTGTATTCATTCCCGTCATATTCCAAGATAAAATGCCAATGCCTGTTTTGTTATAATAATAATAATTATCATTATTATTATTATTATTATTAGTATTATTTCTTCTTCTTATTATTATTATTATTATCATTAATATTAATATTATTATCATCAATATCATTAGTTATTATAATTATTATTATTATCATTATTTTTTATTATTATTATTGTTATAATGATGATTTTATTTTATTATTATTATTGTTTTTATCATTATTATTTTTTTATTACTATTACTATTATTATTATTATTATAATTATTATTATTATTATTATTATTATTATTATTATGATAAATTATTATTATTATTATTTCTTCTTCTTATTGTTAGAATTATTTTAATCGTAATTATCAGAATTATTATTATCATCGATATTATTATTAATTAATTTTATCATAATTATTTTTTTTATCATTATCATTATTATTTCTATCATTATTATTATTATTTATGTATATTATAATTATTATTTATCTATTATTATTATTTTATTATAATTATTATTATTATTATTTTTATTATTTTTGTTATTAGATCTATTATTTATTTATTTATCTATTATTATTATTATTATTATTTTACTGCATATTCCCTGCCATTTTATTTGATTTTTGGATTTTATTTTATTCGTATATTTTGTATTATATTTTATAAGCGCCACACCTAAAAGATAGAACACTCTCCCATTTGCAAGGAATGGGAATTATCTCCCATTATAAGAAATTGGATTTTTTTCCCATTTATCAAAATAGGATTTTCTTCCCATTATTAAGATGGGTGATTTCACCCATGGGTGCGTTCCACCCATAATGAAAATGGGAGATTCTAAAAATATTTATATTTCGATCTATATTTTTAGGAAGGAATATCTTAAGTCAAGATTAGTGATTTTATTTTAAAATAATGGTATATAAATTCTTTTAATTCTCCCGTGATTTTTTTCTCCCATTCTCGTAAAGAGGAAATGAAACCCCACGAAACTCCCACTGGGAGACCAAATCCCCAGTGGGGGAATCGAAAAACCCCATGGGACGGCCAACTTTGAATGTCTCCCCTGCATTTAATTTTAAGGGTATCGTCATTTCAAAGGCCAGGTTTTACTTGACTCAATCTCTATTATTGACCGGTCTTTAAATTTTTTCTCTAATCAATTTAAAAAAGGTAGCTGAGTTTGCGAAAATTCCGGATTTGCAAACTTATTCCGGAGGCTGTTAAATACAAAATTTTAATATAATTTACGTAGGAATTTAACGAAGGCTTTTAGAATCAATATTCATAAAGTAAAATATTGGAAAAGTGTCATAACGTGAATAAAGGCGTTATAATGAAACTGAAGAAGTAATTACGCGAAACAAAACTATACAGTAACAGATGTAATTTGTTACTATATGGCTTTTGTTGTATTTTGTATCCCAAATGAAAATTAAAAAGGGCTCCTATTAGACAAGTTTTAACAAGTTTTAAAATATCATATAACTAGACGAATATTGAAAAAAGGTAAACACACATTTAAACCATTGAAATACAATTAAAATGAAGAATTTTAAATGAATTGTAAAGTTTATATTAGTGGGCACTTATTCGCTGTTCCGTACTTTAAAGAAATTTCAAGACATTGCAGGTAAGGCAACAGTGATAATCAACGGTCATGACGGGCACATGCATTTGCAAAAGAAATATCATTTTTAATGCGAATAAGAACACAAATATTAAGTTTTAATATGAGTTTTAATTTAAAAGACAAACATTATATAAATCATATTTACAACGTTACCAAATATTTTATTCTTTATTATTTTATTTTACTAAAACTATTTTTTTCTGGTTTTTAATGAAATTGTTAAGCAAAATGCTTACGCACAATATCTTGTCCCGAGATAATCCTTAAAAAGCCCTGAATATCAAAAATTAGTTACAATTTTAATTTCATAATTTGGTAAAAATCTATTGCATGCAAAACTCTTCCCTTGTACTCCGAGCAGTAAAACTTCTTTTAATTATCTGCTTTTTTCTAAAGATTTTTTGTAGCTCAAAACGAAATCTTTTACCAGATAAGACATAAATGAAGAAATTCACTGCATAGTTTAAGAGTGAAATGGAAACAGATATATCTATGTAAGGAATTAATGTTATATATGTATATCTGGCAGTTTCAAGACTCCCCACTTTTATCGTTACGTCTACAATTAAACTCAGTGTGAATAATGGTAACAATGTAACAATATAAGTTGTCGTTACTATTAATAGCATGCACGTGCTACGATGTCTTCTACCACGCGCTTTGTCGTTTCTATATGAATGGTGGTTGTCTCCCTTATGTAAATCTTTCCTCACCCTGAATATATGATACAGGACGAAACTATTACATATGACAATGCAAGTTACGGGTAGAAAAAACACCAAAGTCCAAAGAAAGAAATATACGTCTAAACTTGTGTACATTTCGCGATATTCTGGTGTTGCTAAACAGTGTTGGATGTCTTTAGTATCATCATACACAGCATGCTCAATCATAGTAAATCGAAACAATTGACTCAAGCACACCGTTATAAAAAGTATGACAATAGCTAATGCTGCTCCTGTTTCTTTCCGGAGATAAACGTTCTTGAATGGGAAGCAGACGGCTAATAGACGTTCTACGGCCATTAACACAACAAGCCAGGAACTTATTAAAGTTATCACATGTACGATGAAATTGTAAAATTTGCACGACCCGTCATTAAAATGCTGGAAGACTCCTTGGGACTTCAAGTGTGAAACAAGGTATTCGTCCACGCTTTCTACTTGTCGTATCATGAGCGTCATTGTATCAAACACGGCTAAGGCACATAAATAGTGAGAATACGATTTATGACGCAATGTTTTTGTCTTCATGACAATAAATGACAACACATTGCCCGCTATTCCGACGAAAACAATTATCGGAGTTATCACAAATTTCACCCAAAATCCCCATTTCGGTACTATAGGTAACGGTATGTCTGAAACAGAAAAAATAAAAATAGTATCATGATTTCTTCTAGTAACAAAGCATTTGAGTTAAGTAGTGAAATATAGTATCGATAATGTAGAGAAGTTGGTATGAATAACATATGAAATGATTGAGAGTCAACAAAACAATCTTCAGAATGAAATACAGCCCAGCTGTTTTAAGTTCAAGAAAGAACTAACAAAGCTTTATTATAAATTTGATAATATGACCATTTTCAACATATTTTGTCGTTACCTGTTATGTTTGTTGAATCGTTCAAAGTTCTGTTCACTTCGTACATTTGCTCCATTGCTCCGACAGTTGGTTAGGATTGACAAAAAGGTTATTGGAGGCAATCGATCCTAAAATTAAGAAATTTAAAATGATAACGAAATGGTACACGTATATCTAGTCCTGAAGAAAACAATAATAATACGTGATGATTGTTCTTATACTTTCTAAATGTTTAGATGTCGACATCTTTTATCGAACGATATAAATTTACCAATGCAACTATATGTACAACCAATTTAAGCTTGCGAATGTTATTTTCATGTTTGAACACCTTGATATACGCAATGGAAAATGTGACAATGGCAAATGATTGGCTAATTAGAAACTAAGACATTACTGAAACATTGGTCGGTCTTATTATTATTAACGTTTCACCTTTAACTACTCACTGTTACATTTTATTTCCGGTCAAAAAACAAGTGATTTTACCATTAAGTACTTAGGAAACATATTTTGGCTATGTTTATTGCAAATAATTTGTTATTTTCTCATTAAGGTTTGCATTAGGGTGATTAATCGCGTTTTCCAGGTGATATGCAAATTCTTACGGTAACAATCAATTTATTGATTTAAAGATGTAGTGCTTAGTGAATTTGGTTTTTGTAAGAGAATTATATGTTTTTATTACTAGATGCATTTTCACGTAATGATCGAAGAAACGCAGAGGCGCCGAGAGTGGTCCGTTTTATGTTATTAAATCTTTGTAGCCGAAATACAACCAAAATAGATCAAGAAACTTTTTAATGACCCCATTACAAATAAACCCCCTCATATCTAGAGTATATACATTCAACCTTAACGTAATGGTATTACTACAGCATTGTCGTTTAACTCATGGATCAATATAGCAAAATATGTTCAGATATATAACAAAAATATTTACCACACAATATATAAACTAAAATAGAACAAATTGTTTAAAATTTCAATGAAGAAATATATATTCAGATAGACATGATATCAATAGTAAAAGGTAGATCTGGCATCAATCGTACATTGGCTTTAAACAAACTTTCATAACAAAAGATGAATGTACATATTTAGAATTAACTAAACTCTCTTTATTTGTACCATGTACATGTACATGAACTGAATGTATGCGCTTGTGTATGTCTGTGTGAACTGTTTTTAAATATTATATAAAACAATGAATATTAAAATGACACATCAAAGCTTGCTTCTTTGTATAAATTGTCAAGTCATTTCAATTACTATAAAATGCAAGTATACATCATTGTTAAATATAACCCAATGCTACTAGAGTACATTCACTACTCGTATGCGATAATATACAAAATATCATAACTTTACCTTGAACTAGCGTTATGAGCTGTTAGAATTCAATATACAAACATGTGAAAATTATAATTCAATTGTATTAATGATCTTATTTGACATATAAAATTGTTACACGTATAAATAAATGGAAAATTCATCAAATTTATAGCAATTACGATATTAAAGCATTATTTGTCTTATCAAAAGCTTGATTTGAATTGCCTTATTTAGTATATCAAAATGACAAAGAAAATCACTGCTCATTATTTGTGTTCCCTTTTGAAATAGAATCCGTTTTGTTGCTGTGAAAATTACAATCTAAAACACTCCCTGAAAATGTAAATCTTGATAGAAAGATGGATTTTCAGACTCAATTCATTTTTATCCCTGTTTTTGTCATTTAATTGCGTCGTGAGAGGTATGATGATTCAATATGAACATATTTCCCTTGCATGGAGAGCTTAGTGAATAGTTCAACTTTATTACAGCATCTATCACATATACGTACATATTTCAATGATTATCTTTATTTGATAATGCAATAGAAAAGGAATAAACTTCCTTAAAATGCATGAGATATTTTCAGTTAGGGAATAAGGTATATAGAATCGTCCATTTATTATTATTATTATTATTATTTCTGGATTGTATAATCTTTTAATCATATGATATCAGGTGTATACAATGGTTGGTGTAATTTTCGTAATAATGTGGCCAACAATATAATTTGATTCATTTTACGTCCTTACTGTAGCAAAGTTCTGAAAGTTGTAAATTGAAACTTTTGCAAAATTTTGTTCTTTTTCAGACAGAATAAGATGCCGTTTTTGTGTCATGA
>NW_026866025.1:0-18929 GCF_026571515.1 Ruditapes philippinarum | reverse complement strand
ATTTCCACAACAGTTAAAAAGAACGTTCTAGTACATACATGTAGTTTATGTTCTAAAAAATAGAAACAATGACAATATTGGAAATACCAACTGGTCAGATATAATCTATATACATGTAATATGCTGCATACATAACACTTTTTACAAACATAAAAAAGGTTTGCAGTGATAAACAACATCCCATAGTAACTTTATATTGTATTTTATTTAATGATCAAATTAAATATAAAACAATGCACTACTTAAACAGCTTAAGGGCGTCAAAACTAATGAATCTAGGATACTACACAAATTGAAACAAATTACGGATAATTGAACAATTCTTACTTTTAATACATGTTTTGTCGACGATTCAATTTATTGTTTGTAAATGCTATAGGGAAAGTTCATAAACTATTGCTATATTCTAAGTCAATATGCATCTTCCTCATCGTAACAGAAGAAAATTAAAATGTCATACATATATTACATATTATGAATTAATTACAAATTAGGAAAATTGGTTAAATGTCAACATGTCAAAATGTCTATTCATTTCATAGACAATATTTGAACAGTTTATATAAAACATAAAGTCTATTTATTAATAGATTAATAGATGTAAAGGCAGTATCCAAGTTGTGTTAACCTTGTATGTATGAATTTTTGATAGAAAATTAAAAAAAATCGAATGAATATGTACCATTCTATTATTATTACATAAAATAATTAAATAACTCTTATAGCAATTATGTTGGTTTTACTATACCAAGTAGCAATGCATTATCAGTTTCTAAATAGTATTATTATAATGCATGTTTTTCTATTTATCCTACAAATTTGAAATAAAAACTATAAAAAAATTGACATGTCCATGCTTCTAGCGTCAACTCAAGTAATGCTGCGTCTTTAATTTTAACTCAATAACTTTAAAAAAAAAAAAAAAAAAAAAAAAAAAAAAAAAGAAATCCAAAATGTGCCTCATGTTAATTTCCTTCACCCATAATTAAAAAATAATCTTACTTATTCTTCGATTAAAGTTTCGAAACACCCTTGACTTAACCATCAGTCAGTGATCTACCTAAATAAGCGTATACGTGACGCATTTTATAACTAGATTAACAGATAAAAATCCGCGGAGGATATTTAAATTGATGTAATGTTCTATGATTATTTTAGTAAAAAACTTCGTACACCACACACCATTTACGTTTGAAAGTACACGTATGTATCATAGACATATTTTTTTCCATCAATAAGGAATTTGATTTTGATGTATGTAGGTAAGTAAAACATTGACCATGCTTCAAAGGTAACATGAATAAATGTGCGTAAAATCTGAAGGACATGTCATAAAAAGTATTTTATTATTTTTCGATATGCATCACATTATTTTCTTGTGCTATGTGATTACACTAAAACCTCGCAACAAACTCTAACTTATAAACTATTATAACAAATACTTATCAAAACGGATTGGCGGAATTCAACTTAACATGTAACAAATTAAATTAACATTTACACAAACAATTCAATCGATTTAATATAATATCAGCATTTGCTTTTTTGCTGTTATCCTTTAACAGTTATTTGATTACAATGCGGGAAATGAAGTTTGGTTCAAAAGTTATCTGCATGGATTATATTTAAAGGACTTTCTTGATTGAAGAGGTGTTTTGAAGTTATCACTCAAAGACAATTGTCTTAGGTTTGGGATTTGTAAATGTGAACACTAACGACACATGAGGAGTAGATTTTGGTATCTGGATAAATTCTTATGACAATAATGCTACATCAGGGCTATTGGCATTCTTCAGAAGTTATTGTCGGTAGTGGAAACAAACCGATTTTACAGTTACTGTTGTCTTTAACGTATATGCATGTGCTTATATCTATTGATTGCGGAAAACTCTTGTTACTAAGCCAGTAAAATATTAGATGATTTGGATTGTTTTGAATATTCTCTACAAAAAAAGCCTAAGTTGGAAGACAAAACTTTATTTGACAAACATTAAATGATAATGAGATGTAAATCCAAGTCTGTTAACCTAGCTAATGTGATTTTTACTGTGATTTTCCACAATACCGACAAATCGGTCTTTAAGTCGTTTCCAAGACAAAAATCTGAATTATATAAAAATATATTATAATTATACACAATATATTTTTATATCTAGCTTGTCTTGATTGTTTATGCAAATGAAATTTAATGAATTTCTGTATCTATTTTCTTAAAAAAAAAAAGCAGAAAAAAGAAAAACTTTTTTACATTTTTCTTTGTCTAAATTCTGAGAAACTATGATTTCTGCAGTTTTTCTTTTCATATGTGAAACAGAAAATGACATTATAAGCTGTTTATTTATCCTTTTCCTATCTCAATTCTTCTATATTTATAAATGATTATTTAAATATCAATATATATTCCTTGAAAATAATTAAAGACACCAAATACATTGTAACATAATAAAAAGGGTTCTTAGTACTATTATATTTCATGAAAACAAATATAAATAAACGTAATTTTTACTAATTAACAATATTAATACATATTTAATCAAAAGACAGAAAATCATTTACTAAAATCAGAGAAAAAAAGTTCATAGTTATGAATGTTGAAAACAATGACTTATACAATATTTAGTTTGTGCTTTTCAGTGGATTACTGATTTATCCGTGAAAATTATATTTGATAATTTCACAGTGAAAATTATCAAAATATAATTTCACACTTTTCAATGACGAAACTACTTTTTTAAGATTTTCCCCATGTGGTACCTCAATTTTATTCTTGCTGACAATCTGACAATGTCAGGCTGTTTAAAGAAAAGCAAAGCTGAAATTGATAAATAACTTAAATGTCAAAAGTAATAAAAAGAAGAAAACTTACTTCTATTCATTCAAATTCCAATCACCAAATTTCGTCTCTAAATGTTTTTGTTTCTTTTTTACAGTCTGAAAAACATGCAAAACTGCTCTTGATGACATTTGGGCATATTAAAGTATCCTACGAGCAATAACTGCCGTATGCTTTATGAAAACTTGAAAAGCAATGACAGCTATCCCCGTAGAATAAGTAAACAACCCAGCGTTCCTGAGCCTTTTAAGTTTTCCATTTTCCTTGCTGCTATTTGAATGATTTCACATCTGTCAACACTTATTTTTTGTCTGTTAAAATCCTCAAATAAGTTTTCTTTCTTTTAAAAAGGTGTATTACTAACAAACCTAAATGATATCCCTCTGAATCAAACACAATTATTTTCCTCCCGTGAAATACACAACTTTAAAAAATGGCTGCCGCTTACATTTAACAAAGCCAGGTCTAATATAAATTCGCAGTAAGTAACGGAAATATGGATGGATGGTTGGACTTTTTCTCCTACAAGAATTGTTTGTTTTTATGATCATTCATATTTTTTTTATAAAATGAATAATATCACCGTCATTTAACGTTGATTGTGGAACTAATTTTTCAGCCCAAGACTTCTTGTATTTAATGAGAAATGCCGACTAAATCGGGCTCTCAATGGGGAAAACAGATTTTAATATTAACGTTAATATTATAGACATTTCGTTTTAACTTGTTTTTAAGCTTAAAATAAAAAGAAAATTTGTTTGTTTGTTGTGTAAGATGTAATTGTATTTCATCTCGTGAACTACGCCACTCGTGAAAATACTGTTTTTAAAGCCCATTCGATGAAATAAAATTTCATCTTACACACAAACAAACAAATATCCTCTATATCTTTATAGGGTATTTTCCTTAAATATTTAGTATATTGTATAACGAAAGAAAAATATCATAAATAACAATGGCTATAATAGACACTAGACAATTCCGATAATATCCGGCTCTTGCGCCGGATGTCGGTCGACGAAAATACAGCAACTAGCTCGATCGATATCAATATATTTCCGTCGAGGTTTACATCTTTATCTGGAACTATTACATCTGACCCAAATAAACCTGAAAAAAAAAACAACACAGAAAGTTGATCAATAAATTAGAAAATACACATAAACATGCATTAAAGATATAGCCCTTAACCATATAACCCACCAGGAATGCAACGAGCAACAAACCTGAATATGCCAACCCAACCTACATTCACCACTTTAACAGTGTCTTTTCGTTTATCCATAGAGAACACATAAATTGATCTTTCACAACCAACGATTTTATGTCCACACTACTCTGTCGTGATTATCCGTCATCTTATGAAGATTTTCAGAAAGTCACTTTCCATCGAGGAGGCCATTCTGTGACGTAATCATTTCTGCCCCGAGGTAAATACCAAAATATCATTTTTACCCTTTAAATTTCAAACCGAGTCTGCACTTCTCTTGTAATTTCGTTGTGATTAATGCTTCCGAGAGATCACTTTGTTTCCAGATTTTTATACTTCATAACAGCAGGTGTGAATGAATAGTGCAACATCCCTCACGTTCCTTAGCACCGGCTTGAGCGGTACTCAATTCTTAACATTAAAGAGTGCTGGCATTAATGGTCCCGAAGGATAAGAAAAATATAACAACACTGAAGTGAAGTACGGGGCAACATTTTACAGCTGCCACACAGCACTTGACACCTGCTGTGAAGTATAAAAATCTGGAAACAAAGTGATCCTCAGAAGCATTAACCACAACAAAATTACATAAGAAATGCAGACTCGGTTTGATTTAGTCTGTACATGAGAAATGATGAAAAATTGCAACATCTCTCACGTCCCCTAGCATCGGCTTTAGCGGTACTCAATTCTCAACACTTGATAGTGCTGGCATCAATGATCCCGAAGAACCAGAAAAATATAACAACACTGAAGTGAAGTACGGGGCAACTTTTTACAACTGCCACACAGCACTTGACACCTGTTGTTGTAAAGTATAAATATTTGGAAACAAAGTGATAACTTTCAACAAAGCTTCGCTATACATCGAAAACTAAACATAGAGGTTCACGCCAGCCTTAACAAGAAAACTCAATTTTGCAAAAAAGGGTTTCGAAAATGCTTTTCCTTATGAAAAGTTACTTATTTTTTCCTTATGAAAAGTTACTTAATGACTTAATAAGACCCAAAATAGACTATCCTCAATTGTGGCCTTATAAGAAAGTTAAACTCCATTTTTTTCTGATGTTAACAGGCCTATAACAACATTGTCAGACGAAAGCTCGCGATCAATACTTTGTTGACATCTCAGATGTGAGTATAAACTTTATATATGGATACACAAATTTATAGATTTTAGTGAAGTGCTTTGTTCAACTTATACATAAGAATTAGATAGTTGATTAAGAATTGAAGTAAGATACAAGCATAAAATTAGTTTTTGCCTTGGTTTTTCTTAATTTGAATAATTCCGGTGTCCTAAATATTTACACGGTAGTCATAAAAACACGTACTACAAATTAGTAAATGGGCAAAACATTTTACTAAATCACTTAATTTTCATCATATGATCATAAAACATCTGAAAAATCAGAGATTATAATGACGTTCTTGCAATTTATGTGAGTGTGTACTTCTTCTTCACAAATTATGTATTTTTCGATTCCAATTGATAACCGTTAAAGTGACATTATGTCCATCCAAGTGTAAATGGTCAGTGAGTAGGTAAAATATAAATAACTTGATATGTTAGCATACATGTGTTTTATTTAATATATAACTATGAACAAATAGCTAATGACACACGTAACCAACGGAAATTACTATAAATATCGTTCAGAAAGTATCGGTTAAGTCCAATTCTTAAAAAGAGTGGGACAGTCTTTTTATAATAACGATCGTTTGTACATTGTATCATTTACATTTTTCTTTATTAATCATTGGTCAATCATGATTATAAAAGTCACCCTTTTGAAATATATTACTCCTGCAACTAAATTTGACAGCGAAAATTTGAACACAATGTCACTTTAAAAAAACTTTATAAATAAATTTATTATAAACTTGTATATGAATTCGAGTAGTTTTGAAAAATATTCCGTGCAAGTATTATATTCGAAGACAGAAAGCTGAACATGTGTTTATCTTTTATGTCAAGCTAAAAATGCAATTTACCTGTAAATCCAAAGCATTCCGGGAACGGCGAAGTATTCTTAAAATCAGCTTGGAACGATTACATATCGTGAAACTGACTCGATACTATTATTAGTTCACTTTCGTTTCGAAATGAGTATGATATTTCTATTTTATTTAACAATCATGTTTACTACGAGGAGTAGTAAATTTATGTATGTGGTATATAGCATGCTTCAACCAAAAATTGCTAAATGTACTTTTCAAAGCGTGTTTCATTGAATTGCACTGTTAAAATTAAGTTACAATGTACTTAGTAACTAAGAGAATAGCCTTATTCGTCAATATAACGGTATAGAAAGTTTAACATAAACAATAATACCAGCATTGGCCTTAAAAAATAGCATATCTAGATATATTTGTAATATTGATTAACTAGTCGTATTTGAATCATTTTTTATTTGAGACGTTTGGTTTAATTAACTTGACCGGTAGAAAATCTTTGTGAATTTCAGATTTTCTAGAATGCTTTTTGTTTGAATGGTTTGTTGAATGGTTTTGGTCAACTATGCACTGAATTGCCAGTATAAAAACCGTTATTAATTCATTAAAGAATCTATGAAATAATTGAAAACCAATAAGTGTTTATCTCGTTAAAAGACGATAGCTTTTGCAAATAAGGTATACCTGAATTGACTGTTGGCATGACTGCTGTGAATATCTTATAACTAATTACAGTTTGTCTAGACACTTTTATTTATACCTTATCTTGAGAGTAATGAAAAGGGCATATGTGACATCACAAATGATATTATTTAGAATATTAGAAGGTTCCACATTCAATATCCATCTTAATCTCAATAATATTATGGATTGACCGCAAGACAATTGCATGGAAATAAAATTTCTTTTGACGTAAATGGAATGGTTCAAGCGACTTACTCCTCCAAGCACTTGTGCCTGTATGATGATTATACAATATAATTACATAATGCAACAATCTTATGTGTTGAACTCCCTAGTCATCTAGGCACGAACGTATCTTATTACATTATTATCGTTAATAAAAACAAAAGGTTAAAAATCTCTTAACCTTTTACCCCATGAGCATGTTGCGAAAAATGGCCGTTTTCATTGAAAAGCCTCCTGTAACAAGTTCAAACTGCTATGAAACTATGAAAAATGCTTCAATACTAATGAAACTTGGCACAAATGTTGACTACACCATAGCCTCTGTAACAGCATGCTCAATGGTAAATTTCCTGTTACCATAGCAACGGGGGACGGCTCAAAATTGCCAAAAATCACTATTTTGCATTGTTTTTTTCCATCAAAACTGATTTCAAAGTGCTGCAACTTCTCAATGAATTGAGATAGAGTATAAGGCTTTTCAGCGTCGGTTACTAGTTACCCTATGATTGACCTGAGGCCATTTTTAGCCTGTCACATGTCCAAAATTTTCTTGGCGATGAGGGGGACTCCGCCCCCTTATAACCCCCAAACACAAAGGGGCACATCCCCCTTCTTGCAACCCCCTGATGTAATATTTGGATGGGGGACGGCGCCGAAAAAGTGGTCACTTTTTAACAACATTTCTCAAACGAAAAACAGTGTTTGTGGCCTAAATAGGGCATTTTTTCACTGTTTGAGGCCTCAAAGGGGGGGGGGGGCAAAAAGCCGTCGAAACACGCTTATATAAGGGAAAAGGTTAATATAGCTAAATATGGCTAAACAAATACGGTAGATACAGTCACACCTGTGAACATAGACCGCCTGAAGGATAGATACAGAACATGTCCTTTATACACAAGTAGTGTTTATTTTGAGGTTACACTGTTCTATTAAATCAAAGAAGGGTGATTGAAGAGTGGCCTTTATTTCCAGGGATATTTTTATTTGGTGTTGGTCTTAAACACAAGTTTAAGACCAACACCAAATAAAAATATCCCTTGAAAAATAAATACCACTTGTCTATAAAGAGTGGCGGCGTGGTCTGGTGGTTAAGGCATCGTACCAGTAATCTAAGGATTGCTGACGGCATGGGTTTAAACCTCATCAGGGGCAAGCCTTTATTTCCTTCAGCATGAGCCTTTAAATTCATTGCTAAGTACTGGTTGGTTCTAGGAACGAATTCGATAGTGTTTCAATAAGGTTATAGCTTCAAACGCAATCAAACTAATATACATTTATATAAACTAAACAAGTTTAACTGTACTGAGTATCTGCGTACTTGGGAGCACATATAACGTCACATTACTTGTAATGGTAACGTTTTGTTATACAAACTTTTCAATGTCTGCCTATGAGACGGAAAGTTGGAAGACCGTTTTCCGGCCAAAGGCCGAAGTTTGACTTCCTGTACAATTTACAGGGAAGAACTGAATGTAAGAAGAGGTTTCATTGATCATTTTAAAGTTACAAAATTAAATCTGTGAATCTCTTTAGTCATTCTAAAATAAAATATAATGAATAGTTCTTGTCATTAGAGGATAGTTCTGAACTTAAATGCAAAGAATTGTTCTTGCCATCATAAAATAAAATGTAAAGAATAGTTCTAAAATAAAATGTACAGTGTAGTCCTTTATCTTTCTAGTGAAATTGCTTAGATAGTTAAGACTTGTTTAACAATACTTCCTCCCATAACACACATACATCTTAGTGTTCCATTTTTAGCTCACCTGAGCTAGCTCAGGGGGTGAGCTTTTAGGATCGTTGAATGTCCGTCGTCTGTCGTCCGTCAACACTTGTTCGTTAACACTGTAGTGGCCACATTTTTGACTCAATTATCATCAAACTTGGTCAGGATGCTTGTCTAGGTCATTGCTCGGATGAGTTCAAGCATGGGTCATCTCGAATGAAAAACTAGGTCATCGGAGCTAAAAAAAGAAAAATCTTGTTAACACTCTAGTGGCTACTGTTTTGATCCAAATATCATGTTAATTCGCCTGAAAGTTTGTTTTGATGATTTTTAGGTCAAGTTCGAACATGGGTCATCTCGGATGAAAAACTAGGTCACATCGCCCAAATATGGAAAAAACCTTGTTAACACTCTAGTGGTCACATTTATGACTCAATTATCATCAAACTTCGTCAGGATGCTTGTCTAGGTAAAAGCTCGGATGAGTTCAAACATGGGTTATCTCGCATGAAAAACTAGGTTACCGGAGCAAAAAATAGAAAAATCTTGTTAACACTCTTGTGGCTACTGTATCCTGGGAATTAGTTTGAAAGTTTGTTTTGATGATTTCTAGGTCAAATTCGGATATGGGTCACCTGGGTAAAAAACTAGGTCACACTGCTCAAATATGGACAATCCTTGTTAACACTCTAGTGGCCACATTTTTTCGGATGAGTTCGATTGGTCAGGTGAGCGATCAAGGGCCATCATGGCCCTCTTGTTTCATGATTAAAACCCCTACAAGAAATTATTATGTCATTTTTATGCAAACATTTCTACCACTTTGCATAGAAAACTAAGAACTAATAAATGAAAGTTAACAAGTTTTACTCCGGTCGAGTATCTTTTTTTCAAGATTCTTCTTGTTAAATATATGACACACGTTATTATGTGTTTAGCTCTAACGTTCCAACAGAAACGGGCAAAATTGTTCTCGGACATACTTTTATTGATTTGTTTTAATACACAATGAACTTAACAATTACTGATTGATTGTCGCCTCCAATTGCCTGAATCTACTGAAAGAGACAGCATTATTATTTTGAATTTAATATATGTGTCATTTCTTCAATCATGGATATTATGTTATTGTGATTTATTGCTTTCTTCCTAGTTTGCGATCTTATTGTCCAAAAATTTAATAGATTAAAGTTCGAAAGTGTCAAATAATTTGTACAAATAAAGACTAAGCTTAAATTTAACATAAACCAATGCACTTTTAATAAAGGAAACATATTTCCAAATGCATGACAAAGGTCTCGGAGATAAACTTTAAAGTGATTGAACTATAAAGTGATTTTGAATTTGCATTTTATAATAAAGTTTCACAATAAGATAATAATATTTAACCATACATATTTTTGCATCATTGTTAGAATGTCACCTCTTTAAGAAAAAAGGGCCATCAGTGATGGCACGTGTCGCCTCATGATAGCCATAACTTGGCAAAAATCATTCAACCTAAAGACCTGTGTAACAAGCACAAGAATTTGAGCTATCGATAAATCCTGAAAAGTTTCATTGAAATTGCATTGGTGGCATAACAGGAGTAGTCCAGACATATTTCAAAATTAAAATCATGAAAGGAAAACTCAATAAATCGAAAAATGTTGATGAGATGCATAACTAGACATAGTATTGATATTTGCCCAAAGTCTTTATGAAATTGCACCAGTAATTACTGAGGAGTAGTCCAGACAAACTTCTGTGTAGCTGGCCACACAAAAAACACCTTTTATTCAAGGGCAATTACTCAGCCAAAAATCATTCAAGCGAAAAACTTGTGCATACTGCAGTATTATGCACAAGTACTTGACCTATTTATCAATCCTGTGAAGTTTCATAGGAATTGCATTAGTGGTATAAATAGGAGAAGTCCGTACAAACTGTATAGCAAACAAATGTTCATGAAATATCTTATCTGACATTTAGATCGTTTCAAACTTCTATAAAAAATTTTTCCTTTTCGAAAATTATCTTAGTATACATATTTTATTTCTACATAAATGAGCTTGATATTATGCTTATATACCATATAAAAGCTGTTCGCAGATCTTTTATGAAATCATATGCAATTCACCAGAATCAGCTAAAATTGACTACTATCAAATGTTGTATTTGGTCTATTTGTCATTTCCAGAAACATTGATGATCCTTAATTTGAGTTATGCTTAAGTTTCTTGAATATAGTAAACAAATATTTTTTGACATCGTAGAGAACGATTACTGAATGCAATCAAATTTTAAAGCAAGAATAATATTATTATTTCTAAAACGAAGTGGGATTTGTATGAAATATTTTTTTATTGGAAAAAGATAAATCTAAGATGCAATATTGCTCATGTACTTTCTATAACACTAATTTTTTGTTCACGAGGTTGAAGTAAAGTAAAATGACCACTTTAGAGACCACTTTGGAGAAATGATTAGCCTGTTTTTATTGTAGCAGTTTTTATGATTTTTGGACTATATAGTTTTAAGATTTAAAAAAAAATCATGAAAAAAAAAACAACAAAAAAACACCGCAACCTCTACGTTGCTTTATGGTATACCAAATTAACAGTAATGTACACATTTATTTTAAGAACATGATCATAAACTGTAATATATTAACATCACCAACATATTTATACTAGACAGACAATTCCGAGAGTAAATTTTCGTTCATATGCATTTTACTGACTGTAATTTAAGTATTCTTTTACCAGAAATTCAGAAAAAAATTCAGGTGCACATGATGTAGGTATATTACAGCAGCTGCAGCAACAACAGACAACAAACAACATAAACTATGTTGTTATTACTTCTGCTCGTTTTATTATGTTTACTTATAAAAACTATTAGTTATTCTATTGACCTTGTTAAACATGTAATGATCACAAAAAGTCGAGCACACTAGTTTCAAAGGAAAATAACTAGTCTCTACATGCGTTGCTGAAATTTAAAAACCAGTATGTAAAAACCCCACAAAAGACTGGTTTTGTTTGTAATTTAAATAAGAATAAATAACATACGAGTATAACAAAAAAAATCTAGATAATATATGTGTCTACATTTTCTATTATACCGTGGCAAACTCTTTATATTTTATAATTGGTAATGTCTGTTCCACTTCCTGAAAAATCTGTTTGCCATTTTAATACCTGTTACAATTTTAAAGCTATGTAAAATTAAAACATTCTTTATTTATGAAAAATGTAAACGTCTTGTTGTATTTTGTTGATTCAGATTGCAGATTGCTTTATGTTAATACTGTAATGTATTTTGTCCTTTATGTTGAATTGCATAATAACACCATAATACGAAAATGTAATCGGATCTGCAAAATGTTTTAACCAAATGCAAATTTTATTATTTTTTACTTTTCGTAATATTGAATGATCTCAGTGTCATTTTCTTTACTAGAAACGAAAAAAAACAAACAAACAAAAAAAAAACACATTGCGACCACTGAATGGCTCTTTGATCTGTATTTTCATATTCTTTATCAAAGTCAATATTACTCTTTGGCATCATGTCATGTTGAATATAGATTTTTGTTATTACCAATTATCTACGGACAGACATACAAACGGGCAGGCAGAAAAAACGCAATATTGTTACACGTCCCGAAGTTTTTCAGACGTATAATAAACTTAAAAACCTTGTCGAATACAACTTTTAAGTTCAGTCTTGATAATTTTTGTCTTTAAGTAAAGGACGAGATCTTTCCTCTACGACTTTTGACTAGTTTGTTTGTCACTTTTAATAATCTGAATTTCATTTTTTAACATAAATCCTAACTAAAATATTGATTAAAGGTTTGTTTTTCAGCAATTCATAAAATATTGTCACTGGAAAATATCTGTTTGCAAAATATGCGGAAGCAATACCGTGTATAACGTAAATGGTCAACTATGAATAGTTGATAATTTGACAAATCTTTCCATTTGTTTAGTACCCTTAACATGCACGTTATAGCCATTAGTTGTATATTAAATATTCAATTCCATACATAGGTACCTTATTGAACATTGGAGGTTTAACAAGGTGTCCAGCTGAAGTATGCATAGTAGAATAGCAGGATGGGAGAAGTGTTTCAAAGTAATCACAGATAGACAGTTTCGTCTCGTTTTGGACTTTTCGACTTGTTAATAGAGGGATACGAAGTGCAATATAGTATCTTGTTTGTCATTTAAACGATGGTTTACATTACATACCATTTGTGCTCTATTAATTGTCGTTTGTCATTTTGAAGAAAAAACATCATAATCGAATAGGAGCAATATACGTGTTTCAAAACTTTGGACTGATTACAGAAATATATCTTTGCTTGGAAAAAAAACAACAACACACTTTTTACAAAATAACGAAATATATGGTTATGACTTCTACCGTATTGAGAGACACATAATGGACACTATTATGACATTACAAATCATCAGTGATTGTGAGGTCTAAAGCATGATTACCTTGGTAAATTTAAAGGAAAAGTTTAAGTAAACAATTATTAATATTTGAATTATTATGAGTAAGCATACACCTCACTTTAAGACAGGATTTTTTTCAAATTAGGTAATATATTGGTTGTTTGCATGACTGTTGAAAATATCTTTTTACTAATTGCAGCTTGTCTAGACAGTATTTTTTATTCCTTATCTTAAGAGTAATAACGTGTGATCAAATGAAAAGATAATATGTGACTTAACTATTTTCTATAGGAAGGCTTCCCGAGGAATAAGTCAATACTGCCTATATCTCGAATGTGCAGCATATCACTTACAAAAATAAATGAAGCAAGGCAGTTGCTATACGGTATCAGTCATAATAATATTACTCTAAAACGTGTATTGTTTAGAGTCAAAACATTGACGACGTTATATGCTTATGAATGACATCCTAGAATATACTTTATATTACCGGTTTGAAACAAATAACACAATTAGTTTAACGGTATATTTATAAATGAGCCGTGTCACGACAAAACCAACATAATGGGCTTGCGACCAGCATCCGCGCAGTCTGATTAGGATCCATGCTGATCGCTATCAGTTTCTCTACTTGTAATAGAGTTGGTAAGCGAACAGCATGGATCCTAATCAGACTGCGCGAATGCGCAGGCTGGTCTGGATCCGTGCTGGTCGCAAACCCATTATGTTGGTTTTGTCAAGACACGGCTCAAATGTTCTCTTATGTCGTTTCTTTCAATAACTACCGTCAACTTTTGTATAATTCAAATGTTTACTGTAATGATATAAACATATTATTAATACACAGAAGTAGCCAAAATTAAGTCAGAAAGCAAGTATTCTATGTCCTCAATTTCTCGCTTTACTGGCAATAACGAGTTGTAAAAAGTAATTATATGGCATTTTAAAACGACAACAATGACTCAATAACTGGCTTTGTCAGAACGGTTAAAACTTAAGCGGCACCAACTAAAACTTATAAGTATGTAAGGTGTTTAAGCGTATTGTTAAAATGTGGACGATAAAATGTATATGAATGACATAAATCATTTTGCACTGATAGGCAAGTACATTTGTTAACTTCACCTTTAATAAGATATGATATAATGTTGTATATGCCTAAAACATTGCATTGTTCGATTTGTTTCACACGTTAGGGACTTAGCAACAAATATGAGTCAGGGGGAAATGACAACGAATAAATAACAAAGTTTACCTGACATAACAACGTACAATTTTCGACTTGTATAATAAATTTTCGTAGCAAATATTACAAGTGTCCTTTCAGTATGTTTTAAAAATATAAAGAACCTCAAAATAATTACTTTTTCTACTTGCATGCCCCTAGGTAATGATATTTCTTTTCTTCGAAACTTCGAAATAATGATTTTTTATACTTGTATGCGCCTGACAATAATATTATTTGTCCATTTATTAGAAAAATCCATATGCAAATGTCAGAATCATCTCAACTCGGTTTATTTGGTTTCTTTTCGGAAACTAGTTTTATTTCTTTCATAAAAAAAGATTTTTTTATTCAACTTGTACTGAAAGTCGATGAATGCAATACAAATTCAACAGCAAGTATCGAATAGTAATCTGAAAAGACACAAGTAGTTTGTTTTGAAAGATTCTATATTCGAATATAAGTTTTTAAAAAATTGAATATCTACTTAGGCATCAAGGCAAAGGAACAAATGAGAAACAAATGAGCAAGAACATTCAAATGTGAAATGCTCTACAACATTCACCATATGCGGACGTTGTCAATATAGAAAAAGGGCAAATAAGTGAAAGAAACACGAATTTCTGTTTCAGTTTAAAATTCATTAAAGCAATGAAGGAATTACGTTGCTGTGTTATGTTAGTACACATTTATCACCTTTGTTTTTGTAAATACCAAATCGTTGTAACTACCTATTCAGCGCATTTTTAACGCAATTTTATGACAATTGCAATGTTTGTATTTGATGAAAATAAAACGTGTGTGCTGTAATTAATGTTCCCGATGGTCTAACAAATAAAACAACACTAAAACACTAAGATTTCAGCTGTGTCTTTCTTTTTTCGTCCTTGCACATTGTTTGTCCCTACACTGATTACTATGCTTTTTACATGTCATTCTCTTCATAACGGTTCTTCTAATCCTGTAATTCGTGTTTGTTTTAAAAATTAATTTATATCACATTTTGGTATGCAAAATTATGTCGTTTACAGCCATTACTAAGAGATGTCATGACAAAAAAAATGCAAAGAAAAGGATAGTTAAGATAAAGTTTGTAGAAGTCTTTTCAGAATTATTTTATTGTCCATTCTTAATCTAAATGTTGAAATAAATGTTGGAAACTTTGGTTTTGTCACATCTTGTTATATACGTTGAATCAGACAACAAAGAACTATCAAAAGCTTGAATATACACAAAGACACTACTATAGTCATTATCGTTCCTTACCTCAATGTAATCGAACAAAAAAATCGAACTATAATTTTAGTGATATTCTTCAAATATATTAAATGAAAATACTAGATAAATTTAAGTTGCACATTATAACATTCATAAATAACAAGAAAGCATCCTAAAGTAACATCTACCTTTTACATTCAGATCTTCGACTAACGGATATCATTCCCTAATATTCCCTATCATTCCCTTATATATCAATTTTAATGATGATTTGAAAGAAACACAGGGTCACTTTCTAAAAAATGCTTCATTCGTAAAATTGTTTAAAATCAAGACATTTTTGTTCAAAATTAATGATCAAAATAGAAAATTTAATAGCGTGTTGCATTTTGTTAAACTTTGTTTATTATAATTGTAAAATATAAATCTTAACATGAAAATATTTTTTCAAGGATCAATATACAGTTATTTGATTCTGTAACGTTATTTGTGTGGAATATCTTATAGTTTACGCAAATTTTGATTTCTGTTTTCTAATGTCGACTCACGAATAGTATCCGCCTTAATCTAAGAAATTTTATGTAATTATCACGTGGAAATGGTTTTAAGTTTTAAATACTCCTCCAAGAACTTGCTAAAAATACCTTATAATAACATAATGCTTCAATCTCATTACATGATTTCCCCACACACGTAGACACGTATCGTAACAAGTTATATGGATAACAGACTCAGAATTGATCTGAAATTTGTATAACGTTGTTGGTCTAGATCTACATCAACTTGAAATATTATTTCTAGCCCATTCATGTCAAAACACTACAGTGGAGTCCACCATTTTCAACAAACGCAGATAGTTTTCTCTTATTCAATCTATCTAATATAATAATATAATTTAAATACTTGTTACTCATCTTTTGGGAAAGTAGAGACAGTGGCAGGTTCTTTTTGCCTGATTTAATAGGGTCCGAGAAAAATACATATTATACAAATTGCCTCGAAATATTGATGATTTAGCAGATCTTACTTCTAAAACATGCTTTGATGGCAATTCAATTTGTATTTGTGTAAGAAAAGTTCGTTGTTTATTGCTATTATCTAGGTCAGTATTCTTGAACGTAATAGAAATTTATTACAGTTATAATAATTATACAGCATCATACATAAATATGGAAAATTGGTTAAATGTCAACATACAAAGTGTTAATCCATTTCAGAAGAGACAGTATTGAATACTTAATGTATACATAATAGATGAAGAGACAATTTACAGTTGTGTAAAGTATTTATTTATGACATTTGTCTGTATGTTTTTTTGTTAAAGACTGCATTCTATCCCATTTAGTACACCGGTATTGTGTCGATATTTCTATTTGCCACATTAAGAGGGTACTGTGTTATTACAAATTATTTTCATACATAATTTCTTTAATTCTTTTATATTGGTTTTATTATACAAAACAACAACACATTATCAGTTTCTTGGAATAATAGTACAGATGCTTCTGTTTATTCTCGAAAACTGGAAATCAAAACTATAAAAATGCAACATGATCATGTAATCAGTATGCAGTCTGCAATTTAGAACAGGATTTTTACTTAATCATTTAAATCAATTTTTAAGCAGCAAAAATATGAGGGTTGCTATAGCCCCGTGCGACTTGTTTCTTTTCCCAAAACTTAACAAGTTCTTACTTGTTCGTCGATACAAGGCCAGACAGGCCGGTCCCTTGGTTCAGCCATCAGTCAGTGTTTCTGAGGTCTACCTTAACCAGCAATCCGTGATGCATTTCATAAATGGATTGAGATATTAAAAATATGCTTTGAAAATCGATGAAAATACATTATATTTAAATGGAAGTAATGGAAATGTTCTTTTGATTATTTTAAATATGGTAAATAAGATCAACAAGGAAATGTGACATTCAATGAATGCAACCCCCACACGACATAGCAACAAGGACCAGCGACAAGGAGCCTAGGAGGACCCAAAACAAAAACAGGACGACACAAGGCAGAGCACGAACAGGAAATCACATAAAACATCAATTTTTTGGTTTGATATAAGTGTTATAAAAAGTTGTATTTTGTACATTTTTTTCTGATCTCCGTTCGGCTACATTTATGATATTTAGTATTTAAGTCGCAAGCTTTCAAGATATCGTAAAAACACTTATATATCGAACACCAAGTACTTTACACACCACCAACGTTTGAAGGGATATAAACATACAAAGTTAACTTTTCATTGATTATCAATGCGATTTTGACGCATTATACAAGGTGATGTATCTGTCGACATGACATTATGTTCTAGTGTTGTGTGATTACTTCCAGTTGTCCTTCACAAACTGTAACAAATAAAGTATAAAAACAAAGGCGGGATGCAGTGATCGCAACAAGTAACAAGTTTAATTTATCTTTGAGCAAACAAATAATTCAATCGATTTCATATTATAGTATCATCTATTTCTTGTTGTTATCCTTCAAAAGTTATTTGATTACAATGCGGGAACTGAGGTTTGACTTTACAAGACATCCACAATGATTGATTGAAGAGGAGTTTTAAAGTTATCACTCATAGACAATTGTCTCAAGTTGAGATTTGTATACATGAACACTAACAACACATAAGGAGTAGATAGTGGTATCTTGATAAATTATAGCGATCATTTTGTCATCATATTACAATAATGCTAAAATATAATAAACAAAATCAACAAGGAAAGGCGGCGTTCAATGAACGCAATTCTTCAAAAGTTTGTTATTGTCTAGATAATACAGAGCAGTTAGATGGTTGCTGTTGTCTTTAACGTGTGTGCATGTGTTTATTCTTATTGTATTCCTGTCTTACTTTGTCAGTATCAGATAATTGGTATTGTCTTGACTTTTCTCTACCCTTAACGTCCTTCCTCAGTTGGTAAGAAAAATGTGGTACATGGCGGCAGTAAGAAGAAAAGCATTAATGCAAAGCATCAAAGGGCGTCCAAGCATAAAATGCAGCAAGTGACGATAAACTAGTAAACATCTGATGACCAGATATCTTCTTAAAACTTTTCAATGGTTAATCGGATTTTACCAGAAGTGTATAATTACCATACTTTTTCACAGATGAATGGTCGGACGAAAGACATTGTTCATCATGGACCTTGGTAGACTAGCTAGAGTGTAGAATATTAAATGTATTTTATGTGAGAGAAACTAAGCATTTCACTCATATACAACGGTGCCAGATTGTTTAAAAATTTATACACCGCGATTGCTGTGTGGTATTTTACTCTGAATTTGAATTTCAGCCTTTTAAGTTTATTAAAAAAATATGATGTTGGTGAACGTATCGGCCTATTAATTTTTGCAGCTCTTTTTTTAATTGCATTGACTTTATTGATGTATGAGTTTGTGTC
>NW_026866024.1:0-47485 GCF_026571515.1 Ruditapes philippinarum | reverse complement strand
TCATTATTACTGTCTCTGATTTCTTTTATCATATCCGTGCATTTCTATCCCAGTTAACAGTGTTTAAGTCAAATGTTGGAACTGCTTTATCTATGTCCACTAAGTCACTAAATGTACATCCAAACAACTCATTGCTCAGTCTTAGAACTGCAAGTGGCACCTCATCATCATCATCATCATTATCACTTTTATCTCATCACAGTCAATATTATCTACCTGCACACTTGATTGAATTGAGTGAAACCACATTTTGCGAAACACTTCTGAATAGTAGAAGCTTCAACTTCTTTCCACGACCCGTTTATCCAGTAGATTGCGTCAAGAATTGATATCTCCCTAAGAATTGTGGAACCTACTTTATCACTATGTTCCATTTGACTTAGAATGTATTTAAGCTGACGACTACGGTATTTCAGTTTGAGGGTTTGAATAATCCCTTGGTCCATGGGCTGAGCAACAGACGTAGTATTAGCAGGAAGAAATACTAACTTGATATTGTCTAAAGTCACCTTGGGATGAGCTGGAGCATTATCCAAGAACATGAGAATGTGACGACCTGACCTTTTCATCTGACGATCAACCGATTTTAGCCAGTCTATCATGAGCTCGGATGTCATCCATGCCTTCTTATTGTTTCTATATGTAACTGGGAGTCTTTCTGGTTTTATCCTGCTGAAACATCTCGGTTTGGCGGACTTGCCTATCACTAGAGGCTTAAGCTTTTCACCAGACATGGAAGCACACAATGCTACCGTTATTCTCTCTTTTGAGCGCTTCCCACCGGCTAGCTCATCTCCTGCAATTAATAATTAATACATAAAGACATACAGCAATAAAAATTTTTACATGTGATTTGAATTTGATTTTATAACTTTTTTAAATTTAGTGTGAAAAATAGAATATTACTTTTTTTATTTTGAAAAATATTTTTTTTTCCTTTTATGGTTGTGAAATTTGCTTTTAGAGAACTTGAAGCATACATAGAATGTCAGATTTACTTTAATTAGTAATTTGAGCTTTACAAAGAAATTCATGTTCTTGTGTTCCCATTGTCAAAGGATTGTGTTTTTTCTTGGAATTGTTTATAATGATTTTATTTGAAAAATGAACTAGAAGGATGACATTGGGATGTAACTGATTGCATGACTAGAGATTGAAATTTAAATGATTTGATTCAATTTAACCAGTACCTTAATAAAAAAGAACATGATGAGACTTTCCTATCATTATAGATTGACTGTTGCCCAGCTGGCACATCCATGCAGTCTGACCAGGCTCTATTGTGTTGGCTTTATAATGATATTCCCAAAATTTATGGTCATTGACTTTGAAGTATCATAGTGCCCCTCACTTCTGTTTTTGAATCTCACCAGGAACTTTGGATTCTGTCATATCAGGAAGTTAACAAGCTGGCTTGCTGATCATTGATGGTTATGCTCAGGTGCTCGCTTGATGGATTGGCACCTGAGACAACTTGTTGTCATAGCTAAGGAGGAAAAGAATTGGAATAGCCAATGAAGGGAATTAAAAAAAACCCCAATTATTTGAAAGATAGCATTTGATGTAATAACAGATATTGTATAAATGTTGGAATACTGATATTCTCTAGAAAATAATTGAACCTATTATTCCTCTGCTTCCCACTTGGCACTCTCTATTTCTATAATTCAATAAGTATCAATGTCTCTCATCAAATAAAGAACTTGAATCAACCTTATCAATTATTGCATATCTGATACATTTCTCTAAGGTATTCCATTTCATACTATTGTCCAATTGGATGGAAAGAATTTAAAGACTTGCAGTCACTTATATATAATTTATACTTCCATATGAGAAAGCTATCCAGCTAGCTTACAGAACTTGGTGGGTCTACGGGTGCTTGAAATAATGCATGGAAGGGCACCTGCGGTTTTCCTTTACCAGTAAAGCTTGAAAGTCACCATATGACCTATACTGTGTTGGTGTGACAAAAAAACCAACAAAAAGAAAGAAAACAAATATTAATGCATGTAAATGTAAAATTTTCGTTAAATATAGAATCATTGTTCTCATTCTGAAAATTCCGGGTCTTTTTAAAACGATTAATCTTCTGTAGCGCGAAACCTGTCATTGATAGATTAACTGAATAATTGAAATTCAAAGTTCTTAATGTTATGAGGGTGCTTAAAAGAAATATCCCATTCAAATATGGCTTTTAAAAAAAATTAAACCAGTATATATTTTTTTCTTTCAACACAAAATATATATTGATAATATGGAATGGTTTGAAATTGTGTATAGCTGAGTGTTCATTAGTAGGCTTTTAAAAAATATATTTGTCACAAGTGGCGGACATACTTTTTATTTTTGCATTCATTACAAGTTGTAAGATAAATTGTGAAGCATCTGAAAGCGCTAAGAAAAGGAAATGTGTTTACATACTGGATTTTCCAGAAACATCTTTTATCATATATTCAAGATCAACAATATTAAGGAAACAAACTTCTTTTTTGTGGAGAAATTGTTATAATATTGTGTACAGTATATTCTTTTCAAATGCCCCTCCCTAAATAAATTCCCACCCTGTTTTTTAGACTTAGAAAAAGGAAAGTAAGAGTTACTAAGATGATAGCAATTGATTATAAAACAAAAGATATACACACAAATTTTTAACTCAATTGTTGCTTCCTATATGTATATAATTCCAGCAGAAAATAACACATACAGTAAGCATTCATTTTATTTGGGGGATTTTGGTAGTAAAAAATATCTGGTTATGACCAGGTTCTTGAAAAAGAATGTACATGTAATAGCTATGTTTGAATCATTCTATACATTTATATCAATAGAAAACTATCATCATTTACTTATTTGGGCATTACCATTATAGCTGGAAAGTCTCCATGTGACCTTAATAGTGTCAGTGTGGCCTTAAAAAAAATCAATCATCCAGCCTAAAATAGCTCAAAATAACAAGTTTTTCTTAAATCTTTTTTATCGTAATAAACTAATCATAATCATATTGAAAAATGAGAACTTTGCATAACAACTAAAAGCTATGAGCCCATAGAAAATCGGCATTTTGGTAAAATTATCTTGCTATATTGCCGATTAATAACCATTATTTTCTCAGAAATTTCTCTAAATCTCCTGATGAAAGCGCATAATTTAATATAAGATAATTTACTTGTCTTCAGGACCATGTTTAGCCGTTACGCTATTACAGAATGGTCATTACATCTTCGTATAGCTGGAATTGACTTTTTTTTGGCCGTAGGAAATAATTACATATCTTACAATACCCACAGCTTTTATAACAATTTGAGGAAAATTCAAAAGTATCTACAGGCATATGGCATTGGTTCACTTCATATTTGTATTGAAATTTAATTTATAATTTTTTCTTCATTTCAAAGAGCTTTTTAAGATCGATCTGTATTAATTTTTATAATTCTAATTGACAGTCTTAATGATTTTAAATGTGTTCAGTGTGATATTTTTTTTTTTGCAATGCTTTGCTTAAAATAGCACAAACATATTATTTTCAAGTTATTTCTTAGTATATTTTGTAATTATCTTTTGCATATCTTTCTGTTTTTAAGTGCCCAAGCTAATCTTTGTAATAAATTCAAAAATTATGTTCTTAGGATTTCGTACATCAGTGGAGTTCCTTTAAATTTTCTGAAAATAATGCTTGCTTTGGAACCAAAAGTGATTGGCCTTTGCCACTAGTATATAATCAAGCCAGCCTACATATCTTTTGGCTGACTTACTTTAAAAGAACTCAACTGAGGTCCAAAAGCCCAAAACATAGAATTTGAATTTCTTACATAGATCAGCTGGACACTTATAAACAATAAAGTATGCAAAAGATAATTAAGAAATATACTCAGAAATAAGCTGAAAATGTTATTTTTATACTATTTTAGTGATATTTTTGGTCATTTGTCACAACTAAAATAATTCGGGGAAAACCGAGAGAGAGCAAATAATCTAAAAATTGGTACACAGGTTACTGGTCTAGACCTACATCAAATGGAATATTAATTTTGAAAATTAATTTCTAGTCCAGTCATGTAAAAAAAAAAACTCAGGGCAGTCCCTTTAAATTTGAACCAAATTGATAATCCTTGTCATAAAAATATGAATATTTCTTGCACATCACATTAAATAAAGATTTACTTAGCAATAAAGATTGTGGACATAATCTCAAGAGGGCAAGACTGTATTAATGGAACTTCCACTGCAGATGTCAGGTTATTTCTGTTGTTAAACATGGTCATATTGATTTCTTTTCATGAAGACCACAACTTCTACACTTTTCACAAGAATTTACTTTTTTTTTTGGCATATAGTTCAGAAGGGTTTCAAATACTTGCGGTCTGATTATGATCTGCTATGTTTGTTTTTCAGTTAGTACATATTTTGAAATTTTCCCCCAAATATGATGAATGGTTGAGTCCAGATTGAAAGATGGACAAGTCCATTCAAGATATTTAGTTTGGCAAGGGCTAAGATATAAATAATCTTGATGCTATATAACATACAAAGGTGAAAAATATTGTCAAGGTGGAACATTCTGTTATGAGAGATTGTCAAAAATGAATTTTTAAAAAATATACCAAAAATAATTAAGAAAATATTTTATAAATAGATCATAGCAAAGTATTGACTTGAAATCAAAATAAAATTTGATTATTGTAGCTTATTGTATAATAACTGAAACTCATTCTCTTAAAATGTATACAATCATAAATTTTCTTCAATTTTTTGTAAATGTCTGTAAAAATACTAATTGATTTCCAGGGGCAAAAAAGATCAAATATTTGTATAAAATAGATAATATTGTCTGCATAGAAGATAATATTGTCTGCATAAAATAAATAGTAATGCCTTGTTAGGAATGACATTTGCATATTTTTGCCTTTCATATTTGCATAGTTTGACTTTTTCGGATGTAAAGACATCTTGTCTGTAGTTTATTTATGCATGACATAATATTTATGCTTTATTGAGGGTTATAGAAAATAATGACCTCAATTTAGCTTTATGTCTTTCTTAGTCTATTTATGCATGGAAAATGTTAGTATGGTAGCATATTTGGGCCATGTAGAGTATTGCTCGCAGGAGAAAAACTTTGGGGCTGAAAAGATTCAGAAATGTACCTTAAAGGCACATTATGCCTTAGAAATCTATATTTTTAATTTTTTTAGAAATGTGAAACATGTATTGAATAACGTTTTATTTATATATTTAGAGCATGTAAGATGTTAAACAATTGAAAAAAGGAGCTAAAATGTTAATTATGTGTGGTAAAGGTAGCAAAATGTAAAGAAAGTAGAATTTTAATTCCATATTGAATATATTATATATTTATATTATAAAATACAAATTCACTAATTTTACCAATTGCCAACAGAGCAAAAGAAGTGAAAAAATAGTTCATCAATGTGGCAAATGAGTATTTTTTAGAAACTGTAACAAGATACTAACAAGATACTGAAAATAAAAATGTTTTTGAGATATAGAACTGATAGCACTTCTGAGGCATAATGGGCCTTTAATGAAAGGACTGTGAGTGATATGCAAAGACACCTATGAAAAAATTTATAATTTGATTTTACTTGCGCATTTATAAAATGCAACAATTGCAACAGTGAACTAATGAAATAGTTACCCTTGAAGAATTAAAGTTAACATGCCTATTAAAGCTTGTCATTTCAACTGTGAATGTGATGACATATCTCAATTAAATTTCATTAATGCAAATTTCGTTAATGCAAATTAAAGTCTCACCCCTTTTAATCTGTGTTTAAATGCATTAGCGCCGTCATTCTAAATTAATTGTTTCAAGATTTAATCATGCTGATTTTAAATTCGTTTAATGAGGAAGAAGCTGTGTGCTCTTCTAGAACAATCCAGATTGGAAATAGATAACTTCAATTTATCTGATGAAGTGCTAATTTTGGTGTCCTTTTAAAAGAGGACATTTTTTAAAAGAGGTAATTTGAAATTTGCTGCAAATTAATTTTTTTAAACTGTATAAATTCTCATGTTTTGCATAAATAAATAATGCTGTCCTTGGATTGCAGGTGATAGAGGCATATTATTTAATATCTGTTATATGTAAGGTTTTGCTGGAAGGGGTTAATCTTGGTGATTTAATATACCTTATCCGGAATTTCGTAAATGTGGGTTTTCCCCAGCTAATCACTAGTTAAAAAAAACTTTTACCTTTATAGCTTTATGGTGCACTACCTGTCACAAAAGATAAGCCAGTTGTTTAAATTGGCTGTAAAAGTTTGTTGGTACCTACGATTAGCTGGGGAAAACCAAAATATTCTTAAATCTGGAGTTTAATAATAAATAAGTCTGTTTAAAAGATGATTGTGGCTGTGATGTGATTGGTTTGTTTCAGATTGAATGCATTTATAAGCCAAAGCTCCCCAACATTTATAACCATCCAATGAATTACAGGGCTTCTGTTGGGAATTTTGTTTTTCAAATTGGGAAAAAAAGAAAGAGGCTATTTTGGATTGGGAATTAGGCCTTATTTCGGTCACTGATGATAGGGTGAAAATGCCCTGAATTAACGCAAGAACTTTAAGATGAGGAATTTTCTTGTATTATATTGTTTTTGTTTATTATGTTAGTGTATCCTTCAAAACATAAATTTGATTCTCTTTAACATTTAACAAAAATCGCCCACAGTTTTACTGTTTAATATTTTTTTGTAGCAATATAACATTTTCGGTATTTAAGGTGTTTTTTGACATATGATATTTGGAAACATAGATATAATGAATCTCTAGAGACCATTCCAATCATTTAACGCCTTTTCCAGACGGTATAATACATTGATGCAATCATATTTGTGTATTTTTGGAAATTATTAACTTTCACATAAGTAACTGTTGTTTTCACATTACTAGCCTAGTTTCTCTGTGAAAATGTATCTTTTGATCCAGTTATTTTATGTAAATCTTTTTGAAAATTATATATGTGTTTAAAATAATTACGTCTATATGTACATCTGTACATAATTAATTGTATAAAACATATTTTATTATAATATCATAATGTTCCTTTTACACGCCAAATGTGGCGTCTATTAATGTTGACGTCTGTTTGGTACGTTTACATCATTTCCTTTGTTATTTATCAACTGATGAAGCTTATTAAAGCGAATCATGTTTTGATAAATTGTGATGGTTTTTGATCTATTTAGACTATGTATTTTCAGGGGTATCCCACTACATGAAGATTATTTATCCTTTATGTATTTTCAGGGGTATCCCACTACACGAAGATTATTTATCCTCTATGTATTTTCAGGGGTATCCCACTACACGAAGATTATTTTAATCCTATGTATTTTCAGGGGTATCTCACTACACAAAGATTTGGTGTTTGATCTTTTTATCCTCTATGTATTTTCAGGGGTATCACACTACACGAAGATTATTTATCCTCTATGTATTTTCAGGGGTATCACACTACACGAAGATTATTTATCCTCTATGTATTTTCAGGGGTATCACACTACACGAAGATTATTTATCCTCTATGTATTTTCAGGGGCATCACACTACACAAAGATTATTTATCCTCTATGTATCTTCAGGGGATCACACTACACGAATATTATTTATCCTCTATGTATTTTCAGGGGTATCTCACTACACGAAGATTATTTATCCTCTATGTATTTTCAGGGGTATCACACTACACGAAGATTATTTATCCTCTATGTATTTTCAGGGGTATCACACTACACGAAGATTATTTATCCTCTATGTATTTTCAGGGGTATCCCACTACACGAAGATCATCGAGACAACAGATGAGTGTATTTGGTTTGACGAAACTTTCCAGTGGCCGGTGGCTCGGCCGATTGAGAAAGATGAATATATCGACATACAACTGTATAACTATAACAAGTACCTCAGCAATAGGTAAATTTGATTTTTTTTAAAAATATGTTTACATAAATTATAATAAGATAGAAAAAATGAAAATTTTAAACAGAGTTTATTGAAAATGTTGCAGACTGAGATTGATCAATGTTATGAAGTCTTGCTCAGTTGCCAGTTAGGTGAGCGGGAAGTCATAGATAAGTCCTTCAGACCTATTGAATCATGAATTTCAATGTTGTGAAAGAACATTCTGTAAGTTAAAGAAACTTTTCATAGACACAGTCACCTCATTGTTTCCATGCTTGTGTGCTTTATGTCATATTAATGTAAACTTTTTAGGTAATTTTTAAGTACTTGTTTTACAAATACTGTATTTAAAGTATTGTTTATTCATGTTTTTTTAATGTATAATATATTTTTTTTCTTCCAACTTTTTAATATTAATATTAAAATGACATACTTCAGACTGATCCTAAATTTTTGAAAACACATTATTGCTCCAGATCTACATCAAATTGTACAAAAGTCTCGAAAAAATGTTTCCAACTCCTCAACAATGTCAGAAAACCTTGGTGAATATATCTACTGTATTTCACCATCCTCAGAAACCATAATCATAAGGTTGTGTGTACTTTAACAGCTCTAAAATGCCATTATTTGGTCATACACCATTAAGATGAAAGCAATTCTGGTTTGTAATCAGGAATTAAGTGAAATAAAGATTGAAAGAGTTGAGAAAATTCAATTTGTATAATTCAAGGAAGAAATGGTCTACTACAAATTAGGTTAACATTCTATATATAACTCCATGATCTTTACGCCTTCTTTTGTTGAATTATTTATCATTTCCTTAATTAAATCAAGGAGGCTCAGCTGGCATTCATTCAGATGTTTTTGTTATTGTAAAGCTAATGTAAGAAGGCAGGTTTGGCCTTCCATAGTTAGTCATATTTTTTCTTTTCCACGGCTTGTTGGCATTACATAAGGATTTTACTAAATAAAGTAATGCACAACACCTGGACACCTACCTTCAAGGTCAAGGTCACTCTTGGAGATCAAAGCTTAGCATGGTAGGATTAATAATTGGATGATATGTCATGTGCAACACCTATGCCTGTTCCTTAAAGGTCAAGGTTACACTTGAAGGTCAAAGCTTAACATTGTCTGTCCATTCTGTCATTGTTCAAGGGATTTTAAAATTACTAAATGTTCAAGGGATTTTGAAATTACTTTACAAATTTTTTTACAATAATGGGGCAACTTATCATGCACAACACCTGTACCCTTACCTTCAAGGCCAAGGTAACGCTTTGGGGTCAAAGCTTAACATGCTTTGTTATAGGGTATATTTTGTGTCTGCTCCATACCTTTTTCATCAATCAAGCGATTTTGAAATTACTTGGCACAAATGTTTACATTAATAATAAGATGACATGTCACTTGCAACTGAAAGTCCATGTTTCCAGAATCAGAAAGCTAGAAGTGTTTTCTGCTTCTTTTTTTTTGCTTGCCCTCTTACTTTGGAATACAGCATACTGTACAGAACCACAAAACAGCCACTATATCTACAACATCCAGATTGTACCAGGTGGTCAAAAAAAAAATAGAAGAAGACGCAAGTATTACCACAAAATTTGCAGCAAGATTTTAAAGCTCCATATCTATGCAAATCTTTAAGTTAAATACTGCTGGTGTATAAGAGGTCCACCTTAATTAGTAGACAGGTAAATATGTTCTGTAAGGAATAAATAAAATTCCATGTTATTTTATGCTTTTCAGTGGATTACTGATTTATCCGTGAAAATTATATTTGATAATTTCACAGTGAAAATTATCAAAATATAATTTCACTTTTTTCAATGACGAAACATCTTCTTTAAGATTTTCCCCATGTGGTACCTCAATTTTATTTTTACGGACAATTCTGACAATGTCAGGCTGTTAAAATAAATAGCTAAGCTGAAATAGATAAATAACTTAAATGTCAAAAGTAACACAGAAAAAAACTTACTTCTATTCCTTCAAATTCAAATCACCAAAAAACTTACTTCTATTCCTTCAAATTCCAATCACCAAATTTCGTCTCTAAATTTTTTTTGTTTCGTTTTTACAGTCTGAAAAATACATTCCTTCCCCATGCAAAACTGCTCTTGATGACATTTGGGCATATTAAAGTATCCTACGAGCAATAACTGCCGTATGCTTTATGAAAAATTGAAAAGCATTGACAGCCATCACTCGTAAAATAGGTAAAACAACCCAGCGTTCCTTCAGCAAGCTTCCAAGTTTTCCATTTTCCTAGCTCCTTTTCTGAATGTTTTCACTTCTGTCAACACTTATTTTTTGTCTGTTACAATCCTCAAATAAGTTTTCTTTCTTTTAAAAAGGTGTATGACTAACAAATCCAAATTATATCCTTCTGAATCTTACACAATTATTTTCCTCCCATGAAATACACAACTTTAAAAAATGGCTGCCGTTTACATTTTAGAAAGCCAGGTCTAATATAAATTCGCAGTAAGTAACAGAAATATGGATGGATGGTTGGAATTTTCTCCTGCAAGAATTGTTTGTTTTTATTATAAAAACAAGCGATCATTCATATTTTTTTAATAAAATGAATAAATATCACCGTCATTTAACCTTGATTGGCGGACTTATTTTTCAGCTCAAGACTTCTTGTTTTAAATGAGAAATTCCGTCTAAATGGGGCTCTCAATGGGGGAAACAGATTTTAATATTAACGTTAAAATTATGGAAATTTCGTTTTAACTTGTTTTTAAGCATAAAATAAAAAGAAAATTTGTCTGTTTGTTGTGTAAGATGTAATTTTATTTCATCTCGTGAACTTTAAAAACAGTATTCTCACTCGTGGCTACGCCACTCGTGAGAATACTGTTTTTAAAGCTCACTCGATGAAATAAAATTTCATCTTACACACAAACAAACAAATATCCTCTATATCTTTCACAAACATAATAATGATAATTCTTTGGTGCCATAAAGGGAAAAACATCTTACTGTAAACATCCATGAATAATATACATCTGTAGACTTTAAGCAGAGTGTATTTGTCAAGAAATTAGTTAAAGTTGTTGTTTCTATGTACCCTAGAGATACTTGATTTAGTCTGAAAAAATATTAGTTTGACTTTTACTAGGTAGAATTTTTAGCTCACTTGAACACACCATAATCAAAGTGGACTATTGGGATCACTTACTTTCATCATGTGCCATCAGCATATAACTTTAAAGAGCATCTCTAAAATGCCTTGGCCAGTTTTAAATAGTTCTTCGACAGTCCTATACAAAATTTGTAAAAATTGTTTTAGTCTGCCGAAAAGGCTAATTATAAAAAATAAGTTTAAACAATATCTCCTCAATTTAAGGATGAAGGACTATCCTGGTCCTCTTGTTTCTTCCCTTGTAAAGAGTGGATGATGTCTACAAGTCCATTTTTTGTTGTGAAGTGATAAAAAATTTATCCAAAGTTCTAGCAGACTTCCACTTGTTCTATTATTTCTAATTTGTAAAAAAAGTCCTTAAAATGTCTTTGTATTAAATTATATGCTTAATTATCTTTTGTAGGATGGTTTTGAAATCTCAGAAATTTGTTAAAAGAGTTATTAAATCTAAATTGCAATTTATTCCCAGTTGCTACTATTGCAACTTCCAACTTGCAGCCTTAAAATGACTGATGAGGCATTTGTGCTAGTTATACAGATGTAGTTGAATTAAGAAAAATTTGTTATAAAAAAAAATAATATTCGTCCCCAACCACCTCGCATACTTGTCAATTTCCATATGTATAACTTTAATGATGAAGCAATATCACTGTCTCGGCAATAACCTTTTACAACAGTAATATGCCATTCTCATTCTCGTCTCTATCAGAGGGGGCTTTCTCCAGCCATATAAATAAGTCCACTCAATTGTGCTACTGTATTTTCTACAATTTGATTTGTAGCTTTCATAATTGAAATATCATCCCCAGACAGAAGCTTATATATAGAAGGCTTGAGGTGTAATGTAATACAAAATTATATCAAGCAGCACACACTTCATGATTAATGGTACATCTGTTTTTAGCTAAGCATAATTGGAGGTCACTGCAAAACCCTACTCTTGAATGGATTTTGATTGAATCTGGTGTCTCTCAAAAAAAAATCATTTACATTTTTATTTAAACTTTTCCTCCGAAATCCCTACACCGACAGTGATGAAATTACACAGGAATGATCCTTGGATGGTCCCTTCCAGAAAATGCTCAAATGGTTCTTGTCTGCTGAACAAGATGGCCGCAAGAATTAAAATAAAAAACATTTAAACGACATCTCCTCCTTAACTAATTGGTAAATTTTGATGAAACTAAACCAAAATAATCCTTAGATGGGTCTCAGGTCTGTAAAACAAGATGGCTGCCTCTGAGACCAAGGTCACAACACCTTAGCACTAGTCATAATCATGGTCTTAAGTGCAGCTTGAGTTTGTGTCAGGCCCATAAATTATAGTATATACATGCATGATAGGATTTAAAACAAGTTGCTACATATGATTATTTTAAATTTTTTGACAATGTGTTGTGTGCAAGATGCATTTCAGCACCTACAATGCCAAAGCTTAACTCAGAGGTTTAAGGTCAAATTTTGTATGGCTTATATCTTTGTCATTACTTGATGGATTGTTGAAATACAGGGCATAATGTCTACACCATTGCCCTGATGTTTCTTACATTAGTTAGATTCATCTCCCCCAATCATTGTCAAGGTTGCACTTTAGGTACAAAGGTCAAATTCTCTTTGTTATTCATTGATGCATTGTTGTCAGTGGGTGAAGGGCCATATATTGTTAACTTGCATGTGTTTCTGTGTATTTGTGCACAAAATTGTGCCAGACTTATTTCTTTATCATAACTTAGTAAATTCTCAAAATATTTGGCTTTTGGCTTCACCAGTGTCAGAAAATGTATCACATGTAGGACCAGCATCCATATCTTCAGGGACAAAGTTACATTTGCAGGTCAATTGACAAATCAATTGTTTCTACTTTTCATTTTGGCTTCTAACTTTTATACTTCTTGATTGTTTGATAAATCATTTGGCAGACGTCTTCACCAGGGTCAGAGGGTGCCCAACACCTAGGTCAATCTTATACTTGGATGTTTTCCATATAAGGTGAGTATTTTTTGTAGAAATAAAGGCTGCTGGTTTGAATGGACAATGTGTTATTGTAATTGGTTAAGACATTTCTTGTTAATTAATTTGCTCACTATACAGACAAGTTGAGAGGAATGTGTCTGTTTTTCAGATTGATTGGTGTGTTCCGTATGATACTACAGGAGCTGGTAGAAGTTGGCAATGTGAAAATATCTGACAGTTTACTCGATGCAAATAATGTTGTAATGAAGGTAAGTCTTAGGGACTATTAGATTTGTCCGTCTGCCAATCTGTATATATGAGAGAATGTGAAAATGGATAAAAGGATAAATAATGTTCAATTTTTGATCAGTCAATGTTGATGCAACTTAGACAGGCTGTTTCTTGCATAAAGTGCTATCATAGTATTGTGAATAATCCAAATTTATGCACAAGTTTTGTTGCAACTGCAACAAAAGCGTTGAAAAGTTTCAAGGGCAGGGTACAAAAGAGTTTTATCTCTTACAACATAAATTAAGGTGTTAAAACTGATACAACTGTTACAACTGTTCAACTGTTTCACTCCAAGGCTCTTGAAATTTTCTTTTTCAAAATAACCAGCCTGCTGGAACTGTACATGTATATACAATTTGACAGAGGCTGGAACATCAGTCCACACTTGATAGCTGTACATTAGTTTCCAGTGATAAGTTAGTGTGACCTTCATAGGCAAAAAGGGTCTCTCAGGATTGTGGCTTCAAATCTAGCAAAGAAAGAGGTTTTGCCTAAAAGGAATATTTTTTTTTAAACTTTGAAAAGGTTGTTTTAAACCTGTTTCTTGTAAGTCTTAACATTTGGAATGTAGCATATTTTCCTTTCCTTAACTAAAGAAATTGGTTTGAAATTGATAACATGGGAATGGTGCCAAATAAGGAAGAATAAGAATTTGGTTCTATACCTATGGTTTGACTAAAGCTATGAAAATTGATTTGTGAAGAAGTTGACTGTTATTCAATTGGGAAAAGTATTTTCAGAGTGGTCAGGATATGTCCTAATGATATATGATAGTTATATACTGCTAAAATGTTGCTTAGAATTCAAAACCATAGAAAAAAAAATGAAATAAAATTAAATTCTGAGGTACCATCTTTTTGATACTCTGCCTGTAAACTTCAGTCTTTTTAAATCTTTGGATAAACTTGAAGTTAGGATTTTCTGTATTTCATTTCATTCACAGACAAGTTTGACATTCGAACTTACATACAATGCTCCGGATGGTTCGGTTGGGATGTGGCAGAGGGGAGGATTTGAACCTATCAAGAATGAAGAACTACGCGGGATCCTCACCGAGGAGGAACAGAATCAGCTAAATATAGATCGTCAGTCTATTCACAGTAGTATGAAGGAAGGGGCAGAGGATAGTGCAGGTGACGTAATCGATGGCGATGAAGATCGGGAATCCCTCCACTCGAGCAATAGTAAATCTTTGCTCGGATCACGTCTCAGTATTTCATCCAAAACCTCAGGAGGAAAATCACCGAAAACGTATGTTTTAATAATTTAATGAATACCCTCTAATTCTGTGAAATGTACTAATCTTGTACTGCAATGAATTTTAAGTTTAAAGAGATTTGATATGAAAATACTGCAGCTGAGATGCCATTTGTATAGAGTGGTAATACTTCACAAATGTGCAGACTGGCCCAGTTTCTCTCTTGGTGGGATAATTGTTTTATTTTTGAGTGTTATGTTTTGCAGTTTCTGAAAGTTGCTCTAATGTGATAAATATATCATCGATGTTTTCAGAATGAGGCAGCTCGGAACTGTCATGAAATTTATGTTAGCCAAACAACGAGCCTCAGGGATGGAAGACAGGGATGATAAACAAACACTCATTGATGAGATGGAATCAGGTACGACTTGCTATACATCTTGTCATTTCTTACCCTAGAGGTCGGTCATTCAACGATTGAAGTAAAAAAAAAAACGCATAATTCACGGACCTTTTTTCTGTATCGTGATTTCATTATGCAGTGACATTAGGGACAAGCCGACGGCACACTATTTGTCTCATTTCCGTGTAATTAGACACTTGTAACTTGTCAGAGACGTGCACTTTGTCACACATGAAGTCTCAATGAACAGTCTAGACTATGTGTTTAATTCCTGGCCGATCCTGATGAGAAACCTCTGATTAATTAAGCTTTAGTTTAAACAAGATTTGTCGGCCATTTGTATTGTCAAGATAAGGATATACTGCCTTGTATTATTGATAGAAAGTTAAGTAAAGACTTATTGCAGGTAATAAACCACATATTGGCATTTGACAGAATCCATGCAAGAGGGTATTTCAGCTAATTAATTTGGTTATTTGTGGCTCGATGAACTTATCAACTGTACTTTACAACCAAAGATATGCCTTAATTGGAAGATGGCTGAGTAAATTATTGGATTAAAAACATTGGATGATTGTCCTCCCACTCATCTATATAATTATGACCTTAAAATGACTTCTTATTCTCACTTTGTAGTAAGCTTAAAAAAATTGAAAAGAGAAAGATTTCAAAGGTACATTAAGCCATAAAAATGAATACAATTTATTCTCCTTTTGCAGGGCAAAATATGTTTTTTAAATGTTTTAAAATGAATTTAAAGCATATGAGAATTTTATTACTTGAAATAAGTTGTGCTGAATGTGAAATAAATAGTAATTATTAAAGAAGCAAAACATAAATAAAAGTTGTATTTGGACTTCCATATGAAATACTAAATCACTATTCATTGGCAAAAAGCAAGACTGCCAATGAGAATCTTTTTAGAAACTGTAATAGGTCAACAAAAATTGAAAAGCTTTCGAAAAATAACAGTTTTATCATTTTGGAACCTGATGGTGTCCTGACAAAAGTAAAACTTAACTTAAACTGCTTGTGAGAAGGTTGGGAGTGAGTTTATCATTTGTTATTTAGATTGTACAGTATTTTACTGAATTGATATCATGGTTTAATCATACTAAATTGATATCAAGGTTAAATGATACTGCATTGATATCAAGGTTTAATCATTCTGAATTAACATCAAGGTTTAACCATACTAAATTCATATCAATGTATAACCATACTGAATTGATATCAAGGTTTAATGGTACTGAACTGATATCAAGATTTAATCATACTGAATTCATATCAAGGTTAATTAATATATTTTACCTAGATGCCAGTTTGGATGCGAAGGCAGCTGAGGTTGCCTCCATGTTGTCCAGGGTGGCAGGTGAGAAAGAGATGGACTATGACCAGGCCAGTGAGACCTCATCCATCATGGCAAACAGCGGAATTAAAAGGTTTGTGGCAAAATCTTTGTTGAAAATTCTCAAATTTTGTCAATATCTATATTGAACTATAAAAAAACCACTCATCATGCTTAAAATTATTTAATCTTAGTTAAATTAACGCTCACATACAGAAAATCTTGTCTGTTTACATTTGACCTCTTTATACATATTTTTACACATTAATTTTGTTCAGCTGGTCGATAATAATCATGACTTTTTTTGCCCTTGGTGGCAAACTCAGAATTAGTCACATGACACTGATAATCAGTTAAATCAAGTTTAAATTTGTAACTAAGTTCATTACAGAATGAATAATAATTTTCAAAAAGAAAAAAAAAAAATCACACTTAATACTATTATTGTTAATCTAAGCATTTTTTGAGCATTTTTTTATGCAAACATGCCATATTCTAAAGCCCATTATAGACAATGCTGCTGGGAAAAGAATAATTGAAAATTATGAAATAATAAATATATATGATATTTGATATTAATGAAATCGAATAAGCTAGATTGCTTATAATAGAAAACATTTTCCTCTTTTCATTGAATGAAATTAGATCTCCATTATTCAGCAGAAAAAAGGGAAACTCTATTCCATAGAATGTCTGACATTTAGAAGAGATACTTTATGTTTAAATCTCAATTTTCAGGCACAGATATTGATCATGAAAGTTTAAAACTATTGCAAAGGCTTACCTAATCCAATTATACTTCAGTGCATCAAGTTTTGGTGTCTCGCTGTTATCCGGTAATACGGTTAAACTATTCATTGTCCTTCAAGTGTCTGCAATCAGTGTGCCGTTCATAGCATTTTAAATGCGACAAGTCACTAAAATTCCTATAATTTAAAAATTGATTTTTTTTCTTCTCATTTTAAATGTTATTAAGTTGTCTGCTATGTGTCCTGTAAGTTCCAGGATTTGAAACCTGATTTTGTGTGGAAAATTTGTTTATTTGGAAACACTCTAATGGTGTAAAGTTAAAAAAATTGAACACTAATTATATAAGCAATCTAAATAAAATGTTCATGAACAAAATATACTGCAGTTATTTTTAAACCATGTTTCAACAGAAATTAATAAAGTTTACGACATCCTTTTGCTTAGTGGTTAAGGTTTCCAACTTTAAACCACTTAGTCTCATACCTGTAGGTTTGAATTCTGTCAGGGATTTTCATGTACAGAAGCTATCTGACCCTAAATTTAAGTGTTAAGAGGCACATTACCCACAATTCCTTGATGCGCATTACCCTAAATTCCCATCAAAAGAGGCACATTACCCACAATTCCTTGATGCACATTACCCTAAAGTCCCATCAAAAGAGGCACATTACCCACAATTCCTTGATGCACATTACCCTAAATTCCCATCAAAAGAGGCACATTACCCACAATTCCTTGATGCACATTACCCTAAATTCCCATCAAAAGAGGCACATTACCCACAATTCCTTGATGCACATTACCCTAAATTCCCATCAAAAGAGGCACATTACCCACAATTCCATGATGCACATTACCCTAAATTCCCATCAAAAGAGGCACATTACCCACAATTCCATGATGCACATTACCCTAAATTCCCATCAAAAGAGGCACATTACCCACAATTCCTTGATGCACATTACCCTAAATTCCCATCAAAAGAGGCACATTATCCACAATTCCATGATGCACATTACCCTAAACTCCCATCTTAAGAGGCACATTACCCGCAATTCCACGATGCACATTACCAAAATTCCCATATTAAGAGGCACATTACCCACAATTCCACGATGCACATTACCCTAAATTCCCATCTTAAGAGGCACATTACCCACAATTCCATGATGCACATTACCCTAAATTCCCATCTTAAGAGGCACATTACCCACAATTCCAATGTTAAGATGCAAGATTCTGAAAGTTCCAATGTTAATGTAATAAATGTACATAACATGAACATTACCCACAATTGCAATTTTAAGAGGAATATTATTCATGATACAAGGATTTTCAATTATTACAAGTTGCTGAACCTACAATTCCAGGAATAAGAGACAAAATATTGTAAAGAAACGAATTACCCAAAATTCCATTGTTAATGCACATTACCTACAATGTCAGGGTATAGAGGCAAACCCTTAACCATAATGCCATCATTTCCCTGTCTTCATACACTTGCCTTTTATTTTTTCCCCTTTGTATTTCTATGGTAACTGTATCCAATTGTAATACTTGTAATTCTAGAAGATTTGATAGAAATGTAATATTCAGCTTGCCAGATGCCTCAGATTTCAGGGTGAAATGAACATATGGGTTAATATAACCATTAAAGATATAGACCATCAACAATCTCCTGTCATTTAGTGGCCACCAATGTTTTGTTTTCTTAGATTATTGTGATTTACTGAATCCAAGTCATGTCAATCAAAACCTAGGATGAAATACAAAATAATTCCAAAATATCTGTATATCTGGTACATTTTTGTCAGCTTCATGGAAACCATTATAATTCCAAAGGCTTGATTGTTGGATGATGATACACATAACTAAGTAATAATAATAAAATGATGATATCCATAACTAAGAAATAATATCAAAATGATGATATAAGTAATTAAGTTATAACAACAAAATGATTATTTCCATATCTGTTACTAAGTTAAAATAACAAAATAATGATATATGTACCTATTTAGTTATTATAACAAAATAATGATATCTGTAACTAAGTCATAATGACAAAATGATGATATACTTAATTTGATAAGGGTGTAAAATGAGTTACAGTTTTTTCAGATGTAAAGAGTATATAAATATATTGAGACTTTACAGCTTTACTGGTGGAGAAAAGACCTCAGGTGCCCCTCTATACATTATTTCAGGCTCAAACGAGCACCGGAGTATAACTGCCAACATTGGATAGCTTTCTCACATGAACAGAGTTAAATGAGTCATTAGTGCTCCTAACTTTATCCCCTTGTGGCTGAGGGGTTGCTGAGGCATCAAAACTTGAGGCCACTGTTTATCCCTGTGTGATTGTAAGAGGCGATTAAATGGGTTCATACAACTGGAGTCTATGCATCTCTTAGCTCCAGCAGGTGAGGTGGTTTTGACCCCTAGTGGTGCTTTAAGTCTGTAACACCCGAGGTTTGTTAAAATTTTCTGTTTCAGCGCCATTATGACCTAAATTGTGTTTGTGAGCCATAATTCAAACAAACAAACCAATTTTATGGTATGAGCAATAGTTACTAGTAATTTATATACAAACATACATCTTATTTCACTTGAGTGCCATAATAAAGAACATTTTGTATGGAAAGTATATTTTCTTATATGTATAAAACATATCTATTCATTTCCATACAGAAAAGCCAAATCTCAAAGCGTAGAGTCTGTGGCATTGAAGGCACAGGACTTTCAGGTGTGTATCACAGTGATAGAAGCACGGCAGCTTGCAGGATTGAACATGGATCCTGTGGTATGTGTACAAGTTGGAGATCAAAAGAAATACACAAGTGTGAAGGAGTCAACTAATTGTCCGTATTATAATGAGGTAATGGAAATTTTAAGAACTTACTGATATGAAATAATAAAGATTAAAAAATTGTCTAATTAAACATCGAGTTTATGCAATCAAAAGAAGCTTGCTGCTTCAATAAAGAAAAGTTTATTAAGAGTTTACATCTTATGTTTTATTTACACTTGTTTAAAAAATGGGTTGTATTATAGATATGCCCCTGGTTGACAGGCAGGTGGCATCTAGTTTTATCTGGAGAGCAATAAAGGAATGATACAAATTTTCACCTACATGAGATTTAAAGTTGCATGTCTCTAGGTCAAAGGTCAAGGACAAACTGAGGAAGGAGGAAAATGCTTGTCTAGAGCAAAACTTCCATTGCAATGAGAGGTTTTAAAATAACATGGCACTAATGTTCAACATTATGAGACTGAGTATCACACACAAATTTGGTCCCTGTGGCTAAGGTCAAGCTCACACACACAGGTCAAAAGTCAGTTAAAAATGTGTGTGTATGAAAAATTCAATTGTTTGAATTAAAGGGTTATATCACAAATGTCCACCATTATGAAACTTAGTGTTACACAGCATAATCCAAGTCAATATATAGAAGGTCAAGGTCACCAGATATTATAAAGTGTCTAGATATTTTCTGGGGCCTTTCTTCTACATGCATAGTAATAACGATATTAGTAAAACTTGACACAAAATGTTCCCTATCATGACACTAAGTGTTGCATATATGAGCCAAAACTCTGTCGGAGGTCAAGTGTGACACCTTAGGGTCAGAGAAAACACCTGTCCAATGCCAAAGTGAAACTTCTTCATGCATTTAAGGATTGTCATATAACTTGGCACAAATGTTCAACATTGTTAAGCACAGTGTTGTGTGCAAAGTTCAGGTCCTTTGGCCAAAAAGTCAAGGTATCATAGCCAAAAGTCAAATTAAAAAGTGAAAATCTATTGACATTATTTGTTCATTTCTGAAAATTGGGATAATGAACACTTTACTATTACAGTACTTTGTATTTGACTTCCACATGGCACCAGCAATGTTATTTGACAAAATCATCACACTAACGGTAAGTTTGAAATTATTACTAAAAATAGCCAACAATCAGTCTTCATAAAAAATTTAAACAATACCGTCTGCATATTTTGAGGATTGTGCTGTTGAAATTTGATTTATGTAATTGAAGTTTCACACATGTAATAGAGATTGAAGAAAAGTGTGATTATCTATTTGAAGAAGTTTGAAGTGTGAAGTTATTCCTGTGCATAAGAAATCAAACAAGAATAATTTCTCACCAGTTTGATTTACAATTTCCTTAGAAATAAATCTGATGAATAAAACATGTTCATTGAAAAAGCATGAAAATGTACTTCATCATACATCATATTTTAACAGTGCTTTTATAGACAAAAATAATGTATTTTACATACAGATAGATTATTGAGAAAATTGTTTTAAAATTAAACTATTAAAATCACCAATTTCTGAGAAAACAAAACAAAGAGCTTGATTTGGTCTTACTGAAATTTGAAGAATAATTGTGTTCATTTAGCCAAGCCATATATCAAATTTGTTCTATGAAATACAATAAATGTCATCGAAAAAAAAGAAGAAAAAAAGAAAGGAAAAAGAAATTTGTTTTGCTACATTTTGATCAAGTCATAGACAGGAGGAACTGTAGCATTTCAAGAATTTTATAATGATTGTCTGAATTGTTTCTAGAAAATATTTCAACATTTTATTACCCTTTGTCTGTGAGCAAATTTAAATTGTCTATAGTCATCAGCTGTGTCACAGATAAAATGGTAGGATACTACGTCATCAGTCATATGCAAAATGCTCACAATGGGAATACTTTTTTGGCGACTCTAGATTTTTTTTTTACTCTAATCAATCGTTGGAATATCAAAAAAAAAAAAAAATGTATTTGCTTAAATACTTGATATCATCTTAAATTTGTAAAAAAAGTAAGAGCATTTAGGGGAAAAAACTTTGTCCGTTTTCAGGACTAAACTGGGCAGTAACACTTTTAATGTTTTTAAAAGTTATATCAAGTACTAAAGCCTATCTTTGTAGCTCTACATTATTATTTGATATTCTAATGATTTCTTAGAATAAACGCACATTTTACCTTGAGTCTAGGAGATGTTTACAAAAAAATAACAGTCTAATGGGGAGGATTTTGCAGGTGCGCCATGACGTAGTTTTCTACCATTTAGATGTGTTTCTGGGAAATGTACAAGCATGTTACATGCAAGCATGTTATATGACCAAATAATGGTATATTGTTCACATGCAAATTTCATTGTTTTGACATTAGAAGAAAGGGGGATTGCAAGTTTTAATTTACAATTACAATTGTATGATATTGAGTAAGATTTCCATAGATTCAAAAGGAGCGCGAATATATACCATGCATGATTTTCCCTTTTCCTATAGGCTATGCATTCCCGAAATTTTCTCAGTTCGGGCAAGAAGATTGGTTGCTTCAAATTTGATGTGGGAACTGTTTATTCTAAGATGGGTACTAAGATGCACGAAATTTGACGTTTTATACTAACATGGCTTTGCTTATTTTTCATAATGTGCTTGATTAACAGAGAGCCCTTACATTGTCCTATTGCATTATGATAATCAAAGCATGTGTATATGTGTAATTTTTTCACATATATTTGATAAGATATTTAATTTTTGATTTGTAAATGGATATATGGATTTTCTTTATATCATTAGAGTGTGCAATTACATTTTTTTGACATAAGGTTATGGATTTATGACATTAAGTGAAAAACAGTGACATTGTTAGGTCCATTTATTTTCTTTTATATCCATTTCTTTCGAGAAAAAAATGGCTCCATTTTTTTTTCTAGAAAAAAAGTAGAATGGAGCTATTGACTAGACTTTCTTGTCACCATTGGCTTTTGCATTATAGTGTCAGTGTTGGTTAACCTTTTTGTTGCTCCATTTCCTCATGTATACACAAAGCTATACACTTTAAACTCATTCATTGTCAAAATATGACAACATATCTTAAGGACAGATAATCCTTAAAAAATACTGAATTAATGCTCCTTTTTGACTGAATTTTATTTTTTTATTTTCATTTTTTTTTTGGTCATGATTAACCTTTTTGTTAAGGTTAATTTCTCAAAACATTTACTGTCAAAGATATTCACTTCAGAGTTCACTCTCAAAAATGGATCAAATTTCAAATGTCCAGATGACACCTTGTTTTTCCATTTTTTTGCTCAGTTTTGTCAGTTTGTTTTGAAATTTCTTTGTGAAAACATTATGGTTTATTTCTCAAAAGCTGTCATAGAAATTTGCTTTCAACTTGTCCACTATCAAAGTTAGAATGCATTTCTAAGAAGCAGATAATCCTGGAAGCCATATTTGCTTTATTATCTCCCTTTTTTTTTACTTAAACTGTTTCATATTTTTTCAAAAACAATCACAGATATTCTTGTGAAACTTGAAATATTTGTTTACTATCAAGTGCTTGTAATTTTGTAAAGCACTTTGTAGCAGAATTATGCCCCCTTTATTACTTTGCTTTTGTCACACTATCCAGCAATGAGAAAAGCGAACTCGGGCTATTGCAATATGAAATTTTTTGCATTAATTTAGATATTCGGTATTTTGGCTGCTATCTATCGAATCAATAAAATGTCAAAAACCAAGCTAAATGTTTTTGCAAACGATGAAAGTAAAGATATGATTATAGAACCTTAATAGGTAATTATTTTCAAGAGTTATGGAAATATCGAAAATATTTATGTTCCAATTACAGTAAGAGAAGTTATATTTCAAATTAAAAGTTTTATTTATAGTGAAATAATATGCATAAGATTTTGTAAGAGCTCTCGCGGTAATGGATATATTTGAGAATAGAGGCAAAGCAAGTCTGATGTAACTTTATAATATTTTTGAGAACAATTTTGGGCAGTACCGGTATTAAAAATGTTCAGTTTCTTTTACTTCAGTTTTCCTAAATTAGAAAGATGAATTAAAGGATGAAGAAATTGATTTCTTTTCTTTGAAAATGAAACAAAAATGAGAATAATAAAAAACAAAAATGATAATTTTGTAATGATTTTAAATATTTCATGAAACCTTTGGTATATTAGAAAAAAAATATTGATTTGGTTTAAACCATTTGTGTTATTTCTGAAATTTGAACTATTTAATTTTAATTTCATAGATTTCTGAGCAAAATTTTAAAATATAGTAGCCAGTAGTCCAGTCCAAGTGTGCAGATAAGCAAGCTGGCCTAAGTTTCTACTAATGTGGCAGGTCTGAAAGTAATGCCTTTTTGTACTGTATGAGTTAAGAATTATAGAATTAAGACTTGATTTGCTATTCCCTGGTGTATTTAATTTACTTACTAATTGTGATTTTTATATTTCAGACCTCATTTTTCATTTTAATAACCCTTTTTTTTTTAAATAATTACATTTGTCAACATTTTTATCATATTTGAATTTTTTTTTCTCGATAGTTATGATCAAAAAGGGTTTAACTGATGACAATAATAATTTATAGATCTCAAGAAAACACAATATTAGTTTGAATTGATTTACGGGCCTCTTTTTGATGCCCACTGTATTAAATTATACAAGTTTTCTAATTTGTCATCCTTCATATATATATATATATAATTAAACCCTTTTTGAACCATGGAATGCATTCTAGATGGAAATTTTTCAAAACTTTTTTCATAGATTTGATTTTTATAGTTTAAAAAAAAAATTTAATCGCGATCTATCTTTTGTCTCTCTCTACTTTTGCATCCTTTGCACGTGCAACATGTGTAGGTATGTCAGTCCGGACGCCTCCTCCGCTCAAACAAACCTCTTGGTGTTTATAAGATGGATCTTGGCACGGTGTATGCAACGCAAGGTACCGCATGTTTCCCCCAGGTTGTCTCCCCTCTTTCTTGTTGTCGTCACCTATTAGTTGTACAAAATATGTTCTAAAAATAGATTGTTGAGATAATGTAGACCTTTCCTAGTATACTTGCTGTAAATCAAAAAAAAAAAATATTCTTTATTCTATTGTAAAATAGGAGTTCTGACTAAAATTTAGATATGTGAATGTTATCTTTATTGTTTAAAGGTAATCAAATTTTAAAAATCAAAATCTTTTTTTCTTTTTAATCATAGAAGTAAAACCAATTTCTGGCAGAATTTGAAGTTTTATAGTCCTATCTTGGCAGTGTTTCAATTTTCTTGAGTTACAAGTAATAGTATATAAATAAAAAGAAGTTGAATTAAATATTGCATTATAAGTTTAATAATCTTATTATATGGTAGGTATTCAGTTTGAATCAATATGTAAAAAAAATTGTCTTGACAATGATTATTATATATTCTTTTAAATGTACTTTATTATTGCATCTGTTTCTTATCATTCTTTTTAATTTCTCTTTCTTTCACATTTATTTTCATTCCCTGATATTGAATGATTGTTTTAATGACTTACTCATCTCACAGTTACAACATTTTATAGTTCAAGTATGACAAACCCTTATCTTCTAAGACTATACTCTTGACTTAAGTAAAAAGCATACCCATTTTACTTTGTAATATGGTAAATTTTTATAGCATTTATTACCATATTGACTTCTGTTCAGGGCATTAGGCATATTATTATCACCTGCTTTGATGTTATGTTGTCATTTAAGCAAAGCATAAACATGTAGTTGTTTGTTGGTTTAGCCAGTAGAATATAGGTAGTCATACAATGGATTGGTAACTTAATATTAACCTTTTGTTTGTTTTTGGTTTTACGTCACATCGACACAGTAAAGGTCATATTGCGACATTCCAGCTTTACTGGTGGAGGAAGACCTCAGGTGCCTTTCCGTGCATAATTTCAGGCACGAACGGACACCTGTGTAGAACCACAGACGTTCCGTAAGCTAGCTGGATAGCTTCCTCACATGAAAGAATCCAAAGTCCCTGTCAGGATTCGAACCCACAGCGGTGAGGGGCAAGTCGTTTGAAGTCAACAACCTTAACCACTTGGCCATGGATGCCCCACCTTTTGTTTTGAGACAGAATGTCTAATTGTGCCATTTTGTTCTTCTCCATGTGGAGAAGTTGACAATTACATGAAGAAAGCAGGTTCATGCTAGTTATAGCTTAAGGAACCGAGGCTATTTTAAGTACAGTCAGCATTTGTCTGAAGTATGAAGTCATACATGCCATAATTTTTGGACAGCTTTCCGGGACACTTTTCATCGCGGCAATAATGGATGTGTAGGCAGTTGTGGAAAAGGGGGAGGGGGTGGGGGTGGGGTGTCAATCGAATTAGGACGACTTTCTCCTGGATTTTAATGATAAACAGTTAACTTACTAGTTTTATAAGTAGTCTTTTAGGTCGACATATTTATCATTTTATAGTATTTCTTTATTAACCAGGTTTTCAATTTTGAAAATCCTGGTTATTAGATTGGGGTATGGCGGGCGGATGGGCGGATGGGCGGATGGGCGGCTGGGCGGATGGGCGGATGGGCGGGCGTCAAACGAAATTGTGTCCGCTCTGTAACTCTTCAACCCTTTGAAGAATTTTGATGAAACTTCAGACAAATGTTTACCACATCAAGATGACGTGCAGAACGCATGTTCCGCATGGCTGGCTCCAAGGTCAAGGTCACAGTGACATTTACATTGAAAATCCTGTCCGCTCTGTAACTCTTCAACCCTTTGAAGAATTTTTGATGAAACTTCAGACAAATGTTTACCACATCAAGATGACGTGCAGAACGCATGTTCCGCATGGCTGGCTCAAAGGTCAAGGTCACAGTGACATTAACATTGAAAATCCTGTTTATTACACTTTGAACTTTGTCCGGGACATAACTCTAAAAGTATAAGAAGTATCAACATGAAACTTTTGTAGGTAGATAGATCTCATTGAGTAGGTGTGCAGTGCACAAGAACCGTAACTCTGCCTTGCCTAACTTTTGAATTATCCCCCTTTGTATTTTTTATACTTTGAACTTTGTCCGGACATAACTCTAAAAAGTATAAGAGGTATCAACATGAAACTTTGTAGGTAGATAGATCTCATTGAGTAGGTGTGCAGTGCACAAGAACTGTAACTCTGCCTTGCCTAATTTTTGAATTACCCCCCTTTGTTTATTTTACACTTTGAAATTTGTCCGAGACATAACTCTAAAAGTATAAGAGGTATCAACATGAAACTTTGTAGGTAGATAGATCTCATTGAATAGGTGTACAGTGCACAAGAACCATAACTCTGCCTTGCCTAATTTTTGAATTATCCCCCTTTGTTTATTTTACACTTTGAACTTTGTCCGGGACATAACTCTAAAAGTATAAGAGGTATCAACATGAAACTTTGTAGGTAGATAGATCTCATTGAGAAGGTGTGCAGTGCACAAGAACTGTAACTCTGCCTTGCCATATTTTTTGAATTATCCCCCTTGTTTATTTTACACTTTGAAATTTGTCCGGGACATAACTCTAAAAGTATAAGAGGTATCAACATGAAACTTTGTAGGTAGATAGATCTCATTGAGTAGGTGTGCAGTGCACAAGAACTGTAACTCTGCCTTGCCTAATTTTTGAATTACCCCCCTTTGTTTATTTTACATTTTGAAATTTGTCCGGGACATAACTCTAAAAGTATAAGAGGTATCAACATGAAACTTTGTAGGTAGATAGATCTCATTGAGAAGGTGTGCAGTGCACAAGAACTGTAACTCTGCCTTGCCATATTTTTTGAATTATCCCCCTTGTTTATTTTACACTTTGAAATTTGTCCGGGACATAACTCTAAAAGTATAAGAGGTATCAACATGAAACTTTGTAGGTAGATAGATCTCATTGAGTAGGTGTGCAGTGCACAAGAACCGTAACTCTGCCTTGCCTAATTTTTGAATTATCCCCCTTTGTTTATTTTACTTTTTGAACTTTGTCCGGGACATAACTCTAAAAGTATAAGAGGTATCAACATGAAACTTTGTAGGTAGATAGATCTCATTGAGAAGGTGTGCAGTGCACAAGAACCGTAACTCTGCCTTGCCTATTTTTGGAGTAATTGCCCTTTGTTCATTTTGACACTTTGAACTTTGTCTGGGACATTACTCTAAAATTATAAGAGATATCAACATGAAACTTTGTAGATAGATAGGTCTCATTGGGTGGAAGTGCAGTGCTTAAGAATCATTACTCTGCCTTGCCTTATTTTGAAGTAATTGCCCTTTGTTTATTTTTACTTTTTGACTTTTGTCCTGGACAATACTTTAAAAACTATTAGAGATATCAACATGAAACTTTGTAGGTAGCTAGATATAATTGGATAGAACTGCAATGCTTAAAGAACCTAAACAAAGCCTGGTCTAATTTTGGAGTTATTGCCCTTTGTTCATTTTTACACTTTGACTTTTACCCGGGACATAACTCTGATATCATCAGGAAACTTTATAGATAGATAGATCTCATTGAATAGAAGTGCAGTGCAAAAAAACATAACTCCGCTTTGCCTAATTTTGGAGTTTTTGCCCTTTGTTCATTTTTTTTATACTTTCCTGTGTCCAGAACCTTCTCGGGGAGCATCACCCGGTTCAACCGGTTCTTGTTTATTTAATTATGGCCCTTTGTTTTTTTTCCTTATACAGAATATAATTATAGTGAACACTTCCTCTGTGGCAATTCCTCCTACATTATTCATGTTTACATTGCACATAGTTACATTGTTTGTTGCTTGTATTTGTATTTCAAATACAACATATTTATCTACAATGGTGATATTATTGAAAACCTGGTTTCATGGCATTGCCATGTTTCTTGTTTCATTTATTATTCCCTAAAAGCAAGTAAGTTGTAAGTTATAAACCCGGTGAATGGGCGCAGCCATGTTGTTCACCCGTTATATCTTAAAGTCGTGATAATTACTACATGTCACGTAATGCAATTCTTCCAGTCATAAAAACAAACACAGCAAACACCTTTAATTTTTTATTTGATATATTTACATTGTTTGTAATAATTAGACTTTCGGCAAGTTAGCGATTGATATAAAAATTAATGATTATCGGGGATAGATAGATTAACGATAATTGTTAAGGGCCGTAAACCATTAATTAAACCGACCATTGACCGCTGCCGAATTCAACAGAGAATGTTAATTGCCGATGCATGAAGAAAGCTAATTGCCGAGGGGAATCGACAGTCGATAATTGGGGGGCTGTATATTGTAAACTTGTAAGTGTCAACGTTCCTGTGTATTATGTGTACCAGGTCAGAATATGTTTTACGATCGAGAGGTGAAAGGTTTAAGAAAATTTATGAAAATTTTGCAAAATATCATGATTTTTTTTTTCGGGATCAAATCGATGCCCGGGACATCTCCGGGACAGACATCCGATTTTCGGGACAATCCCGGGCATCCGGGACGTTATGACATGTATGATGAAGTACTGGTGCCAAATACAAGGAAATATTGATTATAATGCAAAAAAGTAGTATTCTTGAATAAGGAAATATAATTCCCCCCCAGCCCACACACTACAAATCTTTAGGTTATGACAGCAAGTCAAAACTGTCATAACAATATTGAGACTATGAAGTCAATTGTTTGATCTTGGTTAATGACATTTTACAAATAGGCTATACAATTTTGTGTGCTGCAATTTATAAATAGACATTCTTTTTTTTGCTATTATTTACAAATAGGCAATACAATGTAGTTTTACAAATTGACATTACTTTTTGTTGCATTCTACATGTAGACACTAGTTATTTTGCTGTAGTTTACAAATTAACATTTCTACTTTTTGTGATTTTAATACTTTGCAAATACACATTACTACAGACATTACTTTTTCATTACACATAGAGATTTCAAGTTGTACTGTAGTTTACTCCTTGTGCTGTAGTTTACAAACAGATAAAAGTACTTCAATACACATAGACATTTTCATTTTTTGGGCTGTTACAAGTTTACAAATAGACATTTCCATTTCTTGGGCTGTGTGACAAGTTAACAAATAGACATTTCCATTTCTTGGGCTTTACAAGTTTACAAGTAGACATTTCCATTTCTTGTGCTGTTACAAATTAGCAAATAAACATTTCTACTTCTTGTGCTGTTACAAGTTAGCAAATAGACATTTCAACTTCTTGTGCTGTTACAAGTTAGCAAATGGACATTTCTACTTCTTGTGCTGTTACAAGTTAGCAAATAGACACTTTTACTTCTTGTGCTGTTACAAGGTAGCAAATAGACATTTCCACTTCTTGTGCTGTTACAAGTTAGCAAATAGACATTTCTACTTCTTGTGCTGTTACAAGTTAGCAAATAGACACTTTTACTTCGTGTGCTGTTACAAGTTAGCAAATAGACATTTCCACTTCTTGTGCTGTTACAAGTTAGCAAATAGACACTTTTACTTCGTGTGCTGTTACAAGTTAGAAAATAGACATTTCCACTTCTTGTGCTGTTACAAGTTAGCAAATAAGACATTTCCACTTCTTGTGCTGTTACAAGTTAGCAAATAGACATTTTTACTTCTTGTGCTGTTACAAGTTAGCAAATAGACATTTCTACTTCTTGTGCTGTTACAAGTTTACAAATAGACATTTCTACTTCTTGTGCTGTTACAAGTTTACAAATAGACATTTCTACTTCTTGTGCTGTTACAAGTTAGCAAATAGACATTTCCACTTCTTGTGCTGTTACAAGTTTACAAATAGACATTTCTACTTCTTGTGCTGTTACAAGTTAGCAAATAGACATTTCCACTTCTTGTGCTGTTACAAGTTAGCAAATAGACACTTTTACTTCTTGTGCTGTAGTTTACATACAGACATTTCTACTTCATTTCACATAGACATTTCTTCCTGTTGTGCTGTAGGTTACATATAGACATTACATGTACTACTTTTTGTGCTGTAGTTTACCAACAGACATTACAGCTCATTACACATAGACATTTCTAATTTTTGAACTATAGTTAACAGACAAATAATTATTTACTGCTTCTTTGATATAGTTTACAAAAAGAAATTTCCTCTTCATTACACATAGACATTTGTTCTGATTTTAATTATGCCTAATTAATAACTATATGTGTTTACAGATTAAATAAAAGCTAAAAAAGTAAATTAAACTTTCTTATATTTGTATATCTAAATATTCCCCATTGTATAAAATTCTGCACCACTTCTTGTTTCACTACCATATGAAAATTTTTCTTCAAGTGTTATAGTTAAGCTTCTTTTTGGGCTTTTATTTACCAAACACATTACTACTTCTTGTTCTAAAGTTTGGAAAAAGACATTTCTTCTTATGCTTTAGTTAACAAATTAATAAACAGAACTACTTCTTGTGCTATTTAGTTTAAAAAATAGATGACTATAGTTTACAAAAAGACATTACTACTTGTTGTTCTATTGTTTACAAATAGACATTACTACTTTGGGCTATAGTTTACAAACAGACATTACTACTTCTTGCACTATGTGAACTTCTTGCTTCTACGAAATATTTTTAACAATTTTTTGTTTTCCATTAATAAAGAATATCAGAGTTTTTTGTATTATTTTGAAAGGTTTATATGTGAAATATCTATTTGATATTTAAAAGTCCTTTGTAAAACAGAGAGGGTATACATAACCATTACTTTGTTGTTCAATGATATTAATCATGTTTGTGGGCAAGTTGTTTTGTTGAACTTACAACATATTTTAAAGAGATTTGTTGTGATTTAAAAAAATTCGCTTACTTTTAGTCTGTTATTAAATGTTGGATGTCTGAAATCTTGCACTGTTGCACAAATATGGTGATGAAGAGTTGCACTTGCTTATTTATCTATTGAACTTTTTATCTACACATAACATTCAATATTTTGCATATAACATAATTATCTTAGAATTGCAATACAATTGTAAAATAATTATTTTCTTATTAAAGAATATGTAACATTATATTCTATATTTGCAATACACAAAACATAATGATTTAAGAATGACAAGACATGTAACTTGTTATTTTAGAATTGCAAAACACATACATTTATCATAGATGTTTCAGAATTACATAACACATAACATAATTATTTTAGAATTGCAATAAATGACAAAATATTTTAGAATTTGAATTCATGTCATATTATTTAGAAGTGTCATACACATAACATAATTTAGAATTGCTATACATATAACACTATTTTAGAATTGCAATTTATGTCACATATTCAAATTGCAATAATGTAACTTAAACATTTTAAACTTGCAATACATGCAACATTATTTTAGAATTACAATTATTGTAACATATTCAAATTGCAATAATGCAAGATAAACATAATCATTTTAGAATTGCAATACCTATAACACATTATTTTAAAATTGCAATTTATGGATATTACAGTATCATCTACTTCCAAATCAGCACGCAATAACTTCCTATTGTTTTGAAATTATATGGCATAGTATTCTTTATTTAAATCTGAAAGGCTTCTTTCCTAGATTCTATACCTTTGATATAAGATTCTCTCTTTTCTCTATTGATATATTAAAAGTCTGAATGAACCACAATATAAAGTATAACTCATAGTGAATTTGATGCAATATCTCAAATTCTATCTTTTGTCTATTCCCATGGCTCATAATGTTAAAGAAAATACATTATATTGATTTGAGGGGGCAATTTTATTATTCTACAAATGAGTAAACTTTACCTGAACCTTCCGAATTTTTATAATGGACTTTCCCTGCTTTGAATTTGGAACAGTTCATTCAAAGTTTATGGGATTTTATATAGCAATACAAAAATTGAGGTACCAGCCTGGTCAGACTGCACAGATGCACTGACTGACCTGGCTCTATACTGGTGGCAAAAGGTAATAACTCTCAATAGCAGAAGATACATTTATTAGTAATTTTACTTTCGAAACCCTCAAAGGTTGTTTCAAGAGAACACAAACCGATGAAAGGGCTGAATGAAAACAGTACCACCACAGAAAATGATACATACAGTCTGCTAACCTTGACATTTTGAAGTCTTTACTGAATTGTCACTGCCAGTTTTTCTTTTCTTCCTTTGTCTTTCCATCTTTCTGTTTGTCCTTTTATAATTATCTACTACACAAACTTTTCTATCTCCAACGTTTCGAGGGCTTTGTCCTTTTGTCACACTTGCCATACTTACTCATAACACTTTCTTTTTAGTGACTGATAACTTACAAATTTTGTTTGTTGGTTATACCTCTATACTTGCATTTATTGGGTCAAGGTTATACAGGCTTAAAATAGAACAAACATTTTTTTCATAGTTTTCCTTAAAGACAATTTTTATTGCTATGTTAATGAATTCTTCTGAGTAACCAGTATTCTTGTTAACCCTTAAGTAAATTGTTTTTTGTAATGCATAACATTTATATGTAAAGATATGGTCAGAATGACCATTTTTATGCAAATTAAAACAGTTACTATGTAAAATATTATGGAATTTAAAGAAAAATAAAAGAAATACTACTATTTGGCAGCAAGGAAAATACATGCATAATATAGAAATATGTTTTTGTTTGATTTTTACAGATCACCAGTTTTACCATAAATGGGCGATGTTAATGGACCCTGAGGACATGAGTGCAGGGGTCAAAGGTTATCTCAAATGTGATATTGCTGTAATCGGCAAAGGTGACTCTGTCAAGGTATTTGTTATATGCCTATATACATGTATTGAAATATATTTAAATGAGCTGTTCTATTGATAATCAAAGTCTCCATATGACCTTGACACATTGTGACAATCAACAAATTGAATTAAAATTGTCGGATTTCTATCTTTTCAAATGGAATGTGGCAACATGACCAAGTTGTTTATGTATAAGACTAGTAATATAAGGAAATTTTGCTGTGTAGGTTCGTCAGGGGCAAGACATTTTTTCCTTGAGCATTAAACTGTACAATCATTGCGCAATAGTGGTTGGTTCTAGGAACAAATTCGAGAGTGTGTCTAAAAACTTAAAGCTTCCTACACAATCGAACTAATTTAAATTCTGTATATTAAACTAACATTAAGTTACTTACCATCACCTCATTGGGTTAGAATCTTGTAAGGGATGTTAAAATCTCTATTATTAGAGGAAGTTTTACATTAAAATATATATATATTTTTGAGGATGTTTGTAGCTTAACATGGTAAAATATGTATCATATGAAATTTGAGCCGTGTCACGACAAAACCAACATAGTGCGTTTGCGACCACCATGGATCCAGACCAGCCTGCACATCCGCGCAGTCTGATCAGGATCCATGCTGTTCGCTATCAGTTTCTCTACTTGTCATATGGTTTGTAAGTGAACAGCATGGATCCTGATCAGACTGCGCGAATGCGCAGGCTGGTCTGGATCCATGCTGGTCGCAAACCCATTATGTTGGTTTTGTCTTGACATGGCTCATTTGTTTTATGTTTTAGGTTCCACCAAGGACAGATAAAGATGATGATGATATTGAAGCGTAAGTTTAGTCAGAAATATTTTACTTTAGAATTAATTCATAAATGAAAATTAACTTTAACTATGGGCGGAGCAAAATCTAGTATCGAGTGTATAGCAGAAATGTTTTAATTCATTGCAGATAAATAACTAGTATGATTATGCATAGGTTTGTTAAGTGTATTTTAACATGCAAGGTCACCATCACCGTTCCTGATTGTGTTAGCATATGACATTGTATACAGAACTTCTATGCTGTACAATATTTGATATTGATTAATGATAACATATTTATTGACTTAAAAATGATTGCTTACTATTAATTCACTTTTTTGTGAATTGCCAATAATTTCTACCAAATTTTTATGTTAAGATTATTTATCAGACTTTCTATTTAAGTCTGTAATTCTTATCAATCTAGTTATCTATAGTAATATCTATATACATGTACTTGTTTTTACTTTGATATTTAATTTTGCAGTGTACAATAACCAAAGATATGCTTAGATTTGCTTTGAGTTGAGTTTAATTATTTCACCCATCTGTATATGACTAGTTATTTCACCTGATAATTTTTTTTTTTCTTATTTTTTTTCCAGCAATCTTTTGTTACCTGATGGGGTACCGGCTGACAGACAAAGAGCAAACTTTACTGTCAAGATTTACCGAGCAGAGGGGCTGCCAAAAATGAACACCAGTGTAATGGCAAGTGTGAAGAAAGCCCTGACCGGGGAAGGAAAGGACCTTGTTGATCCTTATGTTCAAGTTTCATTTGCGGGGCATAAAGTTAGTTGAATTAAATATTCAAACTTTTTGTATGGATCAGAAATATAGAAAACAAAAGAAAAACATTTTAACAAGTTTAAAACATGACTGTATTTTGCTGAAAACTTGAAAATATGTAAGAAGGTGAAATATATATGATAAATCTCGAAGAATTTCAACTCCTTTATTCAATTCTAATGATGTATCTCCTTTTTAAAAGCACTATAATTTCTTAAAATAGTATGAGAAATGCTTTGTTTTAGGAAAATAAGATAAATGGTTATGAAAGAGAACCTCTGCAATTTTGCCTGGAACTAGATTTTTACAAAGTTGATCTAAAGAAGGGTTGACATTTTAATGCTTGTAAAATGTTTACAGTAAACTCTTCACATATATTGATACATATGTATCATATCTGTAAAAACTGATTGTCAGTATTAGAAAAATTCAGTATTCCTAAAGAATATGATAAAAAAACACAGAAGTCATGTGCCTTTACTGACTTAGCTGTTTGAAATTTTCAGGGCCGCACAAGTGTGAAGAAAGGGTCATATGAGCCACACTGGAATGAACAGCTCGTGTTTTCCGAGATGTTCCCGCCCCTGTGTCGACGAATCAAGATTCAATTGAAGGACAGTCACAGAGTGAATGATGATATTATAGGAACCCACTACGTGGATCTCGCCAAAATAGAAAACGAGGGAGAGAAAGGTTTAAGTTTAATCAATTCATGTATTAAATATAATACAGTCAAACCTCAACTAATGGTCACCTCTTTTCGGTAATGACCTGACCTGAACAGCCATTTTGTGACGCCCCCGATGAAAATCACTCTATTTCATAAATCTGTTTAGTGGTCACCTGTTGTTCACGGTCAACAGTTCCCGTCTTGTAACTTTGATTGTATTTAACGGTCAGCGGCCAGCGAGGTGAAACGACAAGACAATCTCTTACTAACTTTACAATTATATTTTGTTTTCAGCTTTACTTGTTTTATTTATGTTATTTGATAGAAATATTTTGAAATGTATAATTATGCTATCATCTTTAACTGAATTTTGCATTCTTTTAATATTCTGTTACACATCATTTCTCAAAGCACCTTCTAAAAATTAAGGCAGTAGATGTTGAGGCAGCAAGAAGTAGTAGTACCAAAATATCATTTTGTTATTTTCCAGTACAAAAAGAAAAATGTTTATTTATTTGAAAGGCAGCAATATTACCACTTATTTATAGCATAGCTATGTTCATAGCAGTTACTATTGGCCTGACATGCATCATATAGATTTTGAATAAGATATTTGATACTGTCGTAGGCTTGAATCCTGCTTAAGACTTTGCATTTGTTGGTGTTTTGAATGAAGCCAACTAGCTAGTCTATGGAAGGTGGATGGCTCTGTTTCAATTTTGGTCACAGTGACTCAAACGTAAACCATAAAAAACCAAATGCATCTTTGATGTGTCGTGCATGATAAAGAAGACTCTACCTTTTTATTTTGCAGACTCTTATTAAGAGTACATAAATCTATAATTCTTCTGTTTCCCAGGTTTTGTTCCCACATTTGGTCCTTCCTGGATCAACCTGTATGGTTCGATTAGAGATTATCATTTCCTTGGTGAGCACAACCATTTAAATGATGGCCTGGGTGAGGGTGTGTCTTACAGGGGGCGTGTCTTAGTTTCTATCAAGACAGATATATTAGATGCCATGGAAGGGGGACCAGCATCTGTTGAAGTGGAACCAACCATGCCTCTGCCTGATGTAAGTATTGTGAAGACTTTTTGTAAAGGACAAATACATTTGATAGCCAAAAAAGGAACAAATTTTTTAATATTTTACAAGCCAAATTGCTGTTGATAAACATAAATATATCTTGTGACAACACAAATTGTCTTCCGCTGTCTAACTAGTGAATTACATAATGATACCTTATGAAATATGATTAGCTTAGAATTCCCATCATCTTCATTGAACACAAATTTATTCAAAACTTTAAAATCGAAAGTCTATCTCATAAGATTTTAAGCTGATACTGCAAAAATTGCTTATTATTTTTGACTATTCAATCTGTTGAAATAAGTGTTCACCTTTTATTTTAATTGAAAAATTAAACAAGACTTAACCTTGTAAGGTGAAGGTTTTTGTTGAATCTCCCTTAAAAAGTTTGCAGTCGATGAAGTTTCAACTGAACTTATGGCCTTGTACATTAATAAGCCTTGATTATAGCTATGTCATCTCTTTGGGGCCCATTAAGGAGTTATGCAGGGGATGAAATTGTCTATAATATTTTACTTATGTTGCAGAACGCTACTGGTCGCTATGAGGAGTATTTCTTGTTTGGTTGTTTCCTGGAGGCCTCAATGATTGAGAGAAAGATTGGTGATAAACCTGTACATTTTGAGATGAGTATCGGTAAGAACACAATAAAAAAAAAATTATATGAAGAAACATGATATAAAATAATGTGTCTTTTGATCAAAGATGTGAATAAAAACTAGATTAGGAATCGGGACAATTTCAGTTTCTCAAAAATCAATCAAAATGAAGCTTGCAGGCAGATTATATACTTTTCTATAATCTAATCTCTATGCAAGAACATGGTTTTAATATATAGAGAATATTGAATGAGTGTAGATTTAATATTAAATCTTATTGATGGAGTTAATTTAAATAATATTTTTGTTTTTTTTCCATGAGTTCTAAAAATTCTATTGATCACATATCCAAAATAAGACCGGGTTTACAGTTAAGAACAGTCATTTTTCATTGACGTGCCTACATAACACTCCTGCGCCTTGGTTTATGTGATAAATAATAATATTTTTTGTTAAAAGGTAATGCGGGTAATGTATTAGATGGTTACAACCCGCCAACAAGACGTGACTCGTCAAGTGATGATACGTCGGAAGAGGAGGAAGATGTGCAGGAAGATCATCCTGATGGTTCCCGGCCTGCTGATGCCCCAAAATGGTACAGCAACACCTCGCCACTGAAGCCTACAACCAGAGATAAAGTATACTATCACTTACCATTCTATGAGGAGAAACCGTGCGTGTATGTGAGGGAGATGTTTGAGGATCATAGACGGAGGATGTACAACACAAATATCCTCGAAAAAATTGCAGAAAAACTGGTTTGTTTTGTTTACACAGAATATTTTAGTTTGATTGTGGTGGAAACTTAGTAAAGAAGCACATTTGAGTTTGTTCCTGGAACCAACCAGTTCTAAGCACCTGTAGTAAGCAATCTATTTAATGTTTCTTGCTCTAGGAAACATAGGCTTGTCCCTGACAGGGTTTTGAACCTGAACAGTCAGCAATCCTTAGATAACTGTTTTGTTATATATATTGAAATATTTATGTATGCAAGTACAACAACAACAACAACAAAATTGCTTTCTTTAAGGCCTTGACATATCTTTTCATTCAATAACTTGATTATGCTTACTTTGTTAAAATGCCAAATTATGAAAAGAAACATTTCTTATGATTGCTGGATACAGAATGAAAAATACATTTTGTGTAACTTATGCTTTCTGTTGTTTTGGTTTATACAGAATTTATGTTAATTTGATTGTGTAGGAAGATTTTAGCTTAAAAACACACTTTCGAATCTCTTCCTTCTGGAACCAACCAGTACTGAGCAATGAGTTTAAAGTTTTTTGCACAAGTAAACAACAACTTGCCCCTGACGGGGTTTGAATTCATGCCGCTAGTGATCATTAGATTATAGTCTGATGTGTTCACCACTTGACCATGCTGCCAATTCTACTATTTTTATTCTATAAATCTATGGCATTTGATTTTTATGTTGTATTGCAGGAAGATGGAATAGCTGAAGTGAATGAGATGATATCACAGGAACAGCCATTTCCTGAAAAACGTTTACGAGGGGTGTTTGAGGAGTTAGGTGCAGCATGTTCAAAATTTGTCTCCCTTGTAAAAGGAACCGGGGGAGGAGGGTCGGCTGGTAAAACAAGACTTGATAAAGAACGGCATAAATTATTAGTCAGGGAACTTGTAAGTTCATATATATTTGTTATAAATTATGCCCCCCTTTCGAGGAGGTATATTGTTTTGCTAATGTCTGTCGGTTTGTCTGTCTGTTTGTCTGTCCATCTGTCGATCAAATGGATTCCACTGATTATCTTAACCTTTTACTGCATGAGTATATTGTGTAAAATGGCTATTACATTGAAAATCCTCCTGTTACAAGTTCAAATGCTATGAAACTATAAAAAAATGCTTCATTACTGATCAAACTTGGCACAAATGTTGACTGGACCATAGCCTTTGTAACAGCATGCTCCTTCTTAAATTCCCTGGTATCATGGCAATGGGGGGGAAATCTCAAAATTGACAAAAAAATCACGATTGCATTGTTTTTTCCATCAAAACTGATGTCAAAGTGCTGCAACTTCTCATTAAGTAAAAGGCTTTTCAGCGTTGATTGCATGTTACCTTTAGATTGATCTAAGGCCATTTTTAGCCTCTCACAAGTCCAAAATTTTCTTGGGGGCACATCCCCCCTCTGGCACCTCCTTGATATACCTTTTTGATAGGGGGCGGCATTTCTCAAATGAAAAACAGTGTTTAGGGTCTAAATAAGGCATTTTTTTTTCACAATTTGAGGCCTCTAAAAAGTAGGTTGAAAAACTGTCAAAAACGTCTATATGAGGTAAAAGGTTAAAAAGTATTTATCACAAAGTCTTCATATTTCACATAATGATTTTGGAATTTCTAGGTCAAGGTCACAGGGACCTTAATTGTCAGAATAGTTATTGCTCATTATCTTGAAAACTATTTATCAAAAAGCATTCATATTTCACATATTGATTGGTCATTACTAAACACTTCCATGTACCCATTTATGGCATATTTCTGTATCAGTTTTACCAATAGTATTATTCAAAGGCTTGAAATGGGGCATATTGTGTTGTTTGACATTTCTTGTTTTAATATCTTCCATTTCTAAAATTAAAAAGGTGGTTAAACCAGTGCAAGAAGGACATTACATAGTTAATAATTTCTCCGGGAAACACAATATGAAACCAAGAATGCAATATCTGGCTTATTATTTTGTAGTTGATGCTGTCAACTGATTCCCATATTTCTTATTATAATTTGATAAAAAAAAGAGATTTTACTAAAATGTTTTTAAAGTGTGACTATTGATTGTATTTTGTCACAATTTAAAGTGGTTTGTTTTTAAATTTCACCAATAAACCAATTTTATGAAATGAAAAAAGTTATTTTTGTATAAAATACCAGACTGTAAACTTTCTGCCTCTCAATTTTCTACTGTTTATAATTGGAAACTTCTTTAACCCTTTCCCTCATGAGCATATTGTGAAAAATGGCCGTTTTCATCGAAAAGCCTCCTGTTACAAGTTCAAACTGCTATGAAACTATGAAAAATGCTTCAATACTAATCAAACTTGGCACAAATGTTGACTGGACCATTGCCTTTGTAACGACATGCTCAGTCTTAAAAGAAAGTGTGTTGTTTCGCGTATATATGTGGTAAAGGGTTAACTAGCATTGGCTTATAATACAATAAAAACTTTGTCAAGCAGATATAAAGGGGGTGTAATTTTCTATCAAATATCAAATGTATGATGATTGTTTTTAAAGGACCAGATGTCGACATTGTCTCGGACCATGAAGGCCACTACAGCAAAGAGCAACCTGAAAGATAAAATACGCTCAGCAATGCAGTATTTACAGAAAATTAAAGGTCTTATGCAAGAGGTACTTGTTTTAAATAGTTCTTCTATTAAAGAAGAATTTTATAAATAAATAAATTATTGATACACATAGAAATTTTTCTCAATAATCCCTTGTTAATGTTCTCCTTTATTTGGAATTATGCCTTGGTGCTTCTTTCTTTAGGGACTTGCTTAATTGTGTTTTTGTTCACTAAGAATAACCTGTTTTTCTCAAACTGAGTTTTTCCTTGCTTAATGTTAATGGTTTTAGAGCTGTGAATTGGCTTCTGTGCAAAGAATATGATTTTTTACCACATTTAAGTCCCCAAAGAGGTTTTCTAACTTGATATAATTGATTGTCTAGGGTTGATATTGTTGGATGTTCAAATGTAGGGTATATTCTACCCCCCTTGTGTATCTCCAGCTATTTCTTATGTAAACAGAAAGCTGTAGATTCCTGATCATTTATGCAAATTTGTCTATTAATTCACCTTCTAATTACATATATTGAAGTGCCAGACTTTCTGCCTTAAAATGAAGTCATTGACATTTTCCATTCTATTCATAGAGTATCTCGGTACAATTGTGAAAAAAAAAATTATGGGCAAATTAAAATTGACACATTTGGCTATCTTATAATTGTTATTTCCTCATGTTTGAATATGTAAGGACCATTTAATGACAAGATTAACTCAGTTATTCCTAACAGGAACTTGTAAATGCACTTACAAAAGAACTGTTATTGACAATTAAGATTTTTTTGATTTTCAATGTAAGAATGGGTAGAAAAAGCAAAAGAGGCAATAGATTTCTATGTTAACTCTATTTTCTGCAAATGTTAACTGACACATTAATTACTTTAGATTGCAATAATGATATTATTTGCTTTTAAATTTTCTAATTTTCTTATTGTTTTAGCCGCAGCACGCATTACCGGATATATTTATATGGCTAGTGAGTGGTAATAAAAGGATCGCCTACCAAAGGCTACAAGCTCGTGATATTGTTTACTCCATTGTGGACGAGGAATGTGGCAGAGATTGCGGAAAAGTGAAAACTCTTCTGCTTAAGGTAAGCTTATTGTAAAATCAGAAATTTTTGTGATGGAACAAGTTTTGCGGCATTAGAGATTTTGCAAAAATAAATCTATATAGAAATCAAACAACAAATATTACTGTAAATTTCACAGGTATACAGAAACTTCTCTGTTATGAACGTTCACATGACATGTTTTCAGTTACCAGGAAAGAAAGCTAGCAGCCAAGCAGGTTGGTCAATCCAAGCCAAACTTCAAGTTTACCTGTGGTTAGGCTTGAGTAAACACAAGAAAGATTACCTGGCTGGTTTACCACATGGCTATGAGGAGAGTAAGCCACTGAAACTGTCCATCAAACCTCAGTGTGTGCCCCCGCCTCTTATATCCTATACAGGTAATTGCTGATTTCCATATTGTCACTTTGGTGCAGTAACGGGTTAACTCCTTATATGATTTAATAGGAGTTAACCTATGACAATATCTGAAATTTTGTGACCAATGTGTGACTTAATTTTATAACAATCAAATACTCTTCAACTCTTTGAGTTTGAATCTTGCCGAACAATTAGAATCAAACATACCAGAAAGAAAAAATGTAAAATCAGTGCCCTCATTAGCAAGCTAATTAGCTGTGATTAAGACGGTGTATTAAGTTCATTTTTGGGGATAAATTTTAAGTTTTTACTTACATGTCTTTCTATTATATTCTTAAAAAAGTGTTAGTTAGTAACAATTGTAGCAATAGGTGATATAAGATAATGCGCTCATCAATTTATCATTATATTCCTGAAAATCAGAATCAAAATGCGGTTCAGTTGATAGTATAAGTCTTTTAGATAAGTTATAGCAAAACTATGAGTGAGTTGACTTTGTACATACAGCAAGTCTTTGTGCATCTATATTTTTGCTCACAATTGGTGATGTGACACTAACAAATGTAAGCAAGGGAGACAAATCTTAAATATTACTTTGTTTGTATCTGTTAAGAGTTATCTGATGCTGGCAAACTTTGCAGAAAGTGTTACATAAACTTTCCATTGTATTGGATCTTACTGAATGTCATCTTTTAAAAATATGCCTATGAATTGTAAAATGCTTACAGAGAAGCAGGTGTTCCAATTACGAGGTCACATGTATCAAGCGAGAAGTTTGATTGGTTCAGATGCCTCGGGACTGTCGGATCCATTTGCTCGTATAGCGTTTGGAGACCAGTCTGTATGTACCCAGGTGATAGAGGAGACACTCAGTCCGACGTGGGATGAGATGTTGATTATACACGAGGTCACGATGTACGGTCTGATGCAAGAGATCGCAGAGAGCCCGCCAACCATTATTGTCGAGGTGTTTGATCAGGATAAAGTGGTAATAATACTGCTAGATATCTTGTTGTACATCCATTTAGATATTATCCCCACATCAGGTATTTTCATGGGCGGTTTTCTTTTCGTGGATTCACCGTTTTCCGGTATAAATAAGTTCTGTGCACAAACGTGAATCTGGTTATGTGATTTTTTGGATGTCTGAATTGTGTTGTAAACACTACTTAGTTTACGTCAGCGACATTGCTCTTGTACCCATGGAAAAACCGAACACGAGGATACATTTTTTAAAATTACTTAAAGATTTTTCATTCTTCGAGATGAGGGTTTTTGATAAATGACTAGATACCTTTACAACTCTTAATTTCATCATATTAATGTTTCTATTTTTCATGATTTCTTCATTTTCTGTTACATATAGGAAAAGTGTAGGATTCCCATGTTTAGCATGTATTCACTGGTCTTAAAACCTTAACAACTGAATATAATAAGTTTTTCTTACACATATAATATTCTACACCATGTATAAGGCCACAGAAAATTAATTTTTAGACTCTCATCCTCGCCCGCCCGTATCAAAATCTTTCCGCTCCAAAATAATTTATTTTCATAAAAAAAAATTGTTCATTTCGCAGACGTCTGTGGACGAAAATTAGTCCGAAAATCGTGGTCGAATATTCGCGGGACGAACGCATAAAAATCAGACTGAGGTTTACAGCGCCTAGTGATCAAGATTTTAAAAACGTTCGTTTTCGATCAGTAAAATTGTCAAAATGTTCGTCATATGTGAAATATATGATGCAGTAAACAAGAAAACTGTTTGTGATTGGTTTGGGTTTAGTTTTGATCAAAATCTGGGTGGAAATGATGCGACGTTCATCAATATATTTGAAAAATTTTGCCAGTTGAAAAGCCTTAAACACTTGTTTATTCATACATTTCTGTTTTTTCAGGTCTTAAAAGTGATGGATAAAATAAGTTATAAATTATAAATTCCACCCACCCGCCCCAATTATTTCTTGAAACCTGGATGAGAGTCTAAAGATTAATTTTCTATGGCCTAACTTACAGATTATAAATAATGTTTATTTAGTTAAAAAAAAATGTACAATGTAATATGTATTATGTTTTTACAACTTGTAGTATATTTGGAATATCTTTTTATGCTCCCCGAAAAATTTCGGGGGAGCATATAGTCGTCGGGTTGTCCGTCCGTCCGTACGTACGTACGTCCCGAATTCATGTCCGGTCCATAACTTTGTTATTTGAAGTCGTATTTTAAAACTATTTCACAGAAATGATCACCATATTGAGACAACGTGTCGCGCGCAACATTTGGCTCGCTACCTTGAAGGTCAAGGTCACAGCATGACCTTGCAGCAAAATCGTGTCCGGTCCATAACTTAATTATTTGAAGTCGGATTTTAAAAATATTTCACAGAAATGATCACCATATTAAGACGACGTGTCGTGCGCAACATTTGGGTCGCTACCTTGAAGGTCAAGGTCACAGCATGACCTTGCATCAAAATCGTGTCCGGCCCATAACTTTGTTATTTGAAGTTGGATTTTAAAACTTTTTCACAGAAATGATCACCATATTGAGACGACATGTCGCGAGCAATATTTGGGTCACTTCCTTGAAGGTCAAGGTCACAGCATGACCTTGCAGCAAAATCGTGTCCGGTCCATAACTTCGTTATTTGAAGTCGGATTTTAAAAATATTTCACAGAAATGATCACCATATTGAGACGCCGTGTCGTGCGCAACATTTGGGTCACTTCCTTGAAGGTCAAGGTCACAGCATGACCTTGCAGCAAAATTGTGTTTGGCCCATAACTTTGTTATTTGAAGTCGGATTCTAAAAATATTTCACAGAAATGATCACCATATTGAGACGACGTGTCGCGCGCAACATTTGGCTCGCTACCTTGAAGGTCAAGGTCACAGCATGACCTTGCAGCAAAATCGTGTCCGGCCCATAACTTTGTTATTTGAAGTTGGATTTTAAAAGTATTACACAGAATTGATCACCATATTGAGACAACGTGTCGCGCGCAATATTTGGGTCACTTCCTTGAAGGTCTAGGTCACAGCATGACCTTGCAGTAAAATTGTGTCCGGCCCATAACTTCGTTTTTTGAAGTTGGATTTTACAACTATTTCACAAAAATGATCACCATAATTATTGAGACAATGTGTCGTGCACAACATTTGGGTTATTTTTACACTTTGAACTTTTTCTGTGATATAACTCATATAACTGTCCAAAACCTATTCGGGGAGCATCACCGGGTTCAACCGGCTCTTGTTTTTTTGTGTTTTGAATAATAATGACATAATTTTTACATGTATCATTTTTATTATACATGTCATATTCAGGCTAACGTATAATATTATGCACTTATTTTGAAAACTCGTAGGAAAGTTCTGTCACGAAAAACAGAGTTAATCTTCATTTATTTCTCTATGCCATCCTTTATTCCATCAGCAATTCAACATGGCTATTTCACTACTTTCTTCATGAATTTTTTCTTCTAACAACTTTCTTTCAAATCATTTTAACTTTAATATGACAATGGGTTGTCCTTCGACCCTGATACGGTAAGCCCCAAAAGTCAAGGTTATTCTAAAAGGTTGAACTCAAAAGTGACGTTTGGTGTTTCAAGGTAAAAAAAATAGGCAATAGTTTAGTTCTTTGTTCTGTAAAGGCTCAAACTAGAAATCTTGTTTATTTTAAGACTAGCCTAGGGTCCAGTAACCAAGGGGTAATTATGTCTCCCCCACCTCGGGGGGAGACATATTGTTTTTGCCCTGTCCGTCCGTCAGTCCGTCCGTCCGTCAGTCCGTCCGTCAGTCCGTCCGTCCGTCAGTCCGTCCGTCCATTCTTCGTTTCCGGACGATAACTAGAGTTCCTTTTGACCTACAGCTCTCAAACTTCATAGGATGATTGGTCTTATTGAGCAGATGATCCCTATTGTTTTTGGGGTCAGTAGTTCAAAGGTCAAGGTCACAGTGACCGTTGGTCAATTTCTTGTTTCCGGATGATAACTAGAGTTCCTTTTGACCTACAGCCCTCAAACTTCATAGGATGATTGGTCTAATAGAGCTGATGATCCCTATTGTTTTTGGGGTCAGTAGGTCAAAGGTCAAGGTCACACTGACCGTTGGTCAATTTCTCGTTTCCGGATGATAACTAGAGTTCCTTTAGACCTACAGACCTCAAACTTCATAGGATGATTGGTCTTATTGAGCAGATGATCCCTATTGTTTTTGGGGTCAGTAGTTCAAAGGTCAAGGTCACAGTGACCGTTGGTCAATTTCTCGTTTCCGGATGATAACTAGAGTTCCTTTAGACCTACAGACCTCAAACTTCATAGGATGATTGGTCTTATTAATCAAATGATCCCTATTGTTTTAATGGTCAGTAGGTCAAAGGTCAAGGTCACAGCGACCGTTGGTTAATTTCTCCTTTCCGGATGATAACTAGAGTTCCTTTAGACCTACAACCCTCAAACTTCATAGGATGATTGGTCTTATTGAGCAGATGATCCCTCTTGTTTATGGGGTCAGTAGGTCAAAGGTTAAGGTCACAGTGACCATTGGTCATTTTCTCCATAGACAGCCTTCATTGAAGTGACTACCGGGTATTTACATTATCTTATCTCCATTTCCATTCCTGTTTCCATTCACAGTTATTCTCAGCAGTGGGGGAGACATGCGCTTTTTTACAAAAGCATCCTCTAGTTTGTATTAGCCGTTTCCTTTTTTTTTCTGTCAGATCTAATTATCTCAATGTTTCTGTTTAATTTTGCTTGTTTTGTCTATAGATTGTTTCTTTATTGTATCAAGTATACATTCTGTAGTAAAAGTACATGTACATAACATATAAATTAATTTTGAAACCAATGCAACTTAATTAAAATTCTAGGGGGGTCCCTGACTGAGTTGTTAAGGTTGTTGACTTCAAACCACTTGCCCTTCACCACTGTTAGTTTGAATCCCGCCAGGGACTTTGGATTCTTTAATGTGAGGAAGCTATCCAGCTAGCTTACGGAATGCTGGTTAGGGTTCTACTCATGGTCCTGTTCGTTCCTGAAATAATGCACCGGGGGGCATGTGGGGTCTTCCTCCACCAGTAAAGTTGGAAAGTCCCCATATGACCTTTACTGTGTTGATATTAAAATTTTTTAGAAATTTTATAGATTTTTGAAAAAAAAAAAATGTTTATGTTATAAACGTCAATTTTTTCTGAAGAAGACTTAAAACGTCGAAAGCTTAAGAAAAGCGTTTGTTTTTATT